>NC_081407.1:770541522-770841522 GCF_030272615.1 Cryptomeria japonica
ACTCAAGCATTCAAGCATTCAAGCATTCCTTCAAGCAATTGATCATTTCAAGTCTCCATTCAAGGCTAAGTGTTGCATTCAAGACAAGGATTCAACCATTGAAGAGGAGATCACTTACTACATACTACTACAACATACAACATACAACATCTATACCTTCGCACATAAGGATACAAACATCCTTACAACAAGGTATTAGTACTTGTTTTACATTACAGACATTGACATTTACAGCATTGCTCATTTCCTGGTTAATTCTGAAACTGGGGTTTGACCTAAAGGCAAACCCCTAATCCCTAACCCCCCAATCGTCTTCACTTTTCTGTGTGTAGGTTGCAGGTACACGGCTGAAATTGAAGATCTGGAATCCTTGTGCAGAGACGAACAGATCCCCCTTCATTTCGCGGATTTTTCGGAGGACCGTGGCGCTCGGGCGCCATCGTCCCGACAACTTTTGCTCAAATTTGCAGGACAGTGCCGTATCGACATTTTACTGCTAATTCCAGGTCTGCAGCTTCATCCTATATCCCTATCTCAGTTTATAAGCAAATCTTTGTCACTTTCTATGCATTCCTAGCTTAATTCTTCTATGCACATTCTTTACAAAAGAGGGTAGCCTTGCTGTCATAACCCTTGAAACTCATTTAGCATCCAATCTTGCATTGCGTGGGATTGGATCTTGTGGGTTTCAACCCCTCTTTTGAATGTAAAGTCTCTCCCCTAAGTGAAAACCATCAACCCTAGTGAATCTCCCTTCTCTCTCCTTGGAGTTGGAAGAGGGGAGAGCAACTAGGGTTCGATCGCGATTTTCCGCTTTACATTTTGGTGAACCCGACGTGAACATCCTTTCTGATTATTCATGGTTAGATCTGAAAATTGGATTCCTTGATTACATTTCCATGTTTGATCTTTTGCAAAATTTTAGAGGTTAATTGCATAAAAACCCTAAATTTTCTTTTTAGTAATTAAGCTTGTGAAATGTCTAAATGTTGATGCTTGTTTCAGATCTGCCCTTCTATTACAAATTATCAATTCATATTTGTGCTTTGATTTTGAAAATTAAGTGGTTAAGTGTCAAAACCCTAATTTTTGAAACCCTCTTGATTCAACCTTTGTCCGACAATTTCATTGATCAAAACATCTCCAAATCAGCTGTAACTTTGGATTCCGCAATAAAATCACAATATCTTTCATCCCTGAAAATTTGGAAAAAAGTTGCGAGGACCGTGTGCACTCCGAGCGCCATCGTCCCCGACATTTTTTCTAAAATTTCGGGAGCAAGATCTTACTGTATTTTCCTGCTAAAATCCAGAATTTTGGCTGATTTTATCAATTATAACACTTTCAAATTTACAGTCAAAGTTGGTCTTGTGATTGCTTGGATTAAGGCTTCTTCTAATCATTCAAGAATCATCGAAATTGAAATTTTGTGTCAAAATTGTTTTCTTACTGTCCTAAATCTGAAAAGTGTGTTTGCATTCATTCGAAATTTCAGTGCTTTATTCAAATTCTTGCAATTTGTGACTTTTGAAATTAAGTGCTTAATTACAACAACTTTGGTTTCCGCTTTCAAAATTGAATTTTGCGTGAAATTGAGTCAATTTTTAAATTTCAAAACTTGCATTGCTTTTGGTATTCCCTCTAAAATCATAAAATTCAAAATTTCAGTTTCCCTCTCTTTTTCAAAATTCAAATTTTGCATTTTTTGACAATCTTGGTAGGGTTCAATTTCGAGATTGCAACTTTAATTTGGCCTATCTACAGATCGTAAAACCACTCAATTTTTTCAGATTAGCTCTAAAATCATCATAACTTTCATCCCTGCAAATTTCGAAAAAAGTTGCCGGGACCGTGTGCACTCCGAAGCGCCACGGTCCCTGACATTTTTTCTGAAATTTTGGGAGATTGTCCTGATTAAATTTAACAGCTTAAATCCAGAAGATTGGCTGATTTTACTGAAAATTGCTACCGCTAAATTCAAAACTTTCTCTCTCTCTCTAGTGCATGAGTTTTACAACAATAAGCCCTACTTACACTATTCCCGTTAGACGAAGCCGTAGAATTAAGTCTTTCTGAGTTTTAACTACTGAGGAGATGGAACCTAATTTGAATAGCCTTTTTAACGAGGACATGGGTAATTCCTCTAATCCTCCTAATGATGAAGAAGCTCTCCATGAGGTTTCTGAAGAACAACTTTCGAAATTGGATAACCAATTTGACGATTTTCGACAATGGATGTCTCAAGAATACCCTGATAGTCAAGCTCTTCCTTTAATTGAGGGTCTAAAACGTATGCTTCAAAGTGATAAGAATGGAATTGATATTTTGCGTGGTATTGCACACATTGTGGATTCGAATGTGATGCCTATGAAGAGTTGTGCTGAAAATTTGGGTTATACACAACCTCCTACTCAAGTCAATCATTCTATTCCTTTGATGACTTCTATTGCTAGCATACCTACCTTTACATCAAACATAATGGCTACTTCTACACAAGACATTCCTCCTGTGATCACCAGTCATGGGGGCAATCCTTCCTCTTCAATCAACCCTCTTCCTTCACTCAATCTGATTTCTTCATTCGTCCCTTCAATGAGTGTTCCTATTACATCTCCACAAATGAACATGATGCAAGGGGGCAACTCATTCAATCATTCCATTCCTCCTTGTAGTGTTCCTCCTGTCCAATCATCTCCTATGACTAATTATCATAGAGTCCCACCACCTTACTCTTTACCTTCTTTCAATAACATAACACCTCCATCTCAATCTAACACATCTAATATGAATTCTTCGACTGAAGCGACCATTAACAATCTTGCACAAACTGTCTCTTCTTTACAGCAACAAATTGCCTCTATGAATCAATCTAAGTTTAGTGTGCCCACATTTGACGTTGCGAGCCCACTTTCTCTTGACATTGTTCGAGCTATTCCCCCTAAACATGTTCAAATTCCACATTTGGAGCTTTATAATGGTAAGGGTGATCCTCTAACACATGTTAAGACCTTTCAAACAATATGTACTGATTTTGCTTATGACCAAAGGTTGCTTGCAAAACTGTTCACTAGAACATTAAGAGATAAAGCCCTACAATGGTATTGCTCGTTGCCTTCTTATTCTATTACTTCTTTCGAACAACTTGCAAATGCTTTCATTCAACAATTTCAAAACAATATAAGTCCTAAAGTTACTTTGATTGATTTAATGCATTGTAAACAAGGTGTTAAAGAAAAAGTGACTGATTTCATTGGTAGATATAAGCATTTGTATGCTCAAATTTCTTTTCCAGTGCCTGACAATGATATTCAAAGAATCTTTATTTCTAATTTACAAAAAGATATTCGAGACAAACTTCTGTTTTCTGAGTTTACTTCTTTCCAACAGTTGTGTGCAACTCTTCACAATTATCAACTGACTGTGAGTCAAATGGAACAATCACATCCTATGGCTCCGAGTGATAAGGGTGATAGCAGTCAACAACGATTTGGAAAGTTTAAACCGAACAGAGATTCCATCAAATTCAATGAAAACATCATCAACAACAATGTGAATGCAGCATTAGGTGTGCCTCCTATTTCTAAATTTTTCAAGAAAGAAAGAAAGTATACTCCTTTGAATGAATCATTGCATAGTATTATGAATAAGTTATTGGAACAAAATGTGCTTACTCTTCCTCCTATAAGACAAATTGATCCTGCAAAGATTACTTCACCTTATTTTGATAATAAAGCTTTTTGTCAATTTCATCGTCAGCCTGGGCATGATACTGAAAAATGTTTTTCTTTAAAGGGTAAAATTCAAGATTTGATTGATAATAATACTATTACTATTTCTGGAGTGAATGATAAAGGCAATACATCTGTAGCTCCTCCTAATCAAAATCTTCAGATTTTCACTGATCCATTACCTTCTCATACCTCTAATGCAATTGAGGCTAATGATTCCTCTCTTTCATCTGATGGTCTTGTGTCTATGACTCCGAATGTGATTAACTTTGTAGAGCAGCAAGAAAACCCTAAAGAACCTTCCATCACATTTGATTCCAGTGAAACCATTAGGGCACCTGATGGTCCTTTATACATAGTTGCAAAAGTCAAGAATACACCTCGCCGTGGAGTGCTTATTGATCCTTCGTGCATGGTTAATGTTATTACTGAAGAATTTCTTTTTACTTTGCAATTGAATCAAGTGATTTATGACAAAACAGATGTGATTGTGAAACTATTTGATGCATTTTCTTCTCCTGCAATTGGTTCTATTACATTGCCTATTGAGGTCCATAACAAATCCCTTGATGTGAACTTTGCTATTATTCCATCTTCCGAACAATTTCATGTGAAGCTTGGCTATCCTTGGCTATCTTCCATGAAAGCTATTGCTTCTCCTATTCACAAGTGTTTGAAATTTCCCCATAATGGTGAAGTTGTTACTGTCAATCATAGTCTCTTTAAACCAGCTGAAAGAACTTCTAGCGTTCCTATTGATTACTTTTGGCCTAAACAATTCCAATCTCTTCCTCCGCGAACTGATCATCTTTTCAAATCTTATCAAAAGTGGAAAACAGATATGATCCTATCTCTAAGTGAACCTAGAACACCTAAACTTGATATTCCTATCATTCTTGAGAAGGAAGTTCTTCCTTTGAAAGATAAAACTAATGTCTTTCCTCAAGAAGATTCCCAACCCGTTCCCATGGATGTGATTATGTCTATGCCTAATAAACCTTCTAAAAGTAGACCTATACCTCCTCGTCATGATGGACTTGGTCTTCTTCCTAAACCAAATATTCCTCCTTTGTATGGAGCAGTCCCTCCTCCTTCTTTTTATAGAGAGAGGAGACCTCCTTCTTCTCCTATTATCCAGCCTAAGAGACCACAACCTAAACACCCAAGAGATAAGGATGAGAACATTCCTCCTCCTTAATCTTCTCCACTTCCTACTAAGACTAGACGAAATCGTTCTGCACGTGAACGCCGACGAAAGCGTCGTCTTAGGGCTCAAGCAGCTGCTTCTCAAACTTTGCAATCTCCAAGAACACCTTCAACAAGCATTATTCCATTTTCTCCTCAACCGAAAATTGAGCCAAAATCTCCTAAACATAAGATGTATGATGGTCTTGATCCTGTGCGAGTCAAAGATCCTATTTTTATAAATCTTGATGATGATATAGATGAAAATGTTATTCATGATGAAAATGTTACTCCTGTTCATTCTAATAGTGAATATGAATATGTTGATGTTGATAACCATTTATCTAACGAATTTTCTAAAGCACTTATCCTAGCTCCTAGACAAGAACAACGTGGCTTGGAACATGAACATAGCCCTTGTTTGGATCTTGTGATAGCTCCATCTGCTGTGTTGGATGTTCCTCCTCTAGCGTGTTTCCTACCTTCCTGAAACATTGATCAGCAAGATCGGGGGGTAGATGACGTGCTAGACTAGTTTCATTAGCATAGCAGATTCTCCCCTCCTCTCTTGTGTTACTTCTTCTATATGTTATTCTCATTCTTCTATTTGTTGTCCTTAGTGTTGTCTACTTGAGGACGATGCAAAACATTGAGATCTCTTTTGGTCTCTCTCATGTTGACTCAAAAGACACATGTGTTCCCTTCTTCTAGGTGACCTTCCTTGATTGGGGAATGAAGAACAATTATGCATACATACATATGATATATATACATGAATTATCATACAGCATACTGACCCCGAGGAAAGCGAAGTCACCTTGTGCTTTGTGTTTTGTGTCTATTATCCTTGGGCTTATCTCACACTTGGGGGCTAAATCCTTGCGATAACGTGCTCCTTTCTCATTTCTTATATGTATCACTACCTTAAAGCAATCACCCCCGGTGAGGCGTGTGCGATCGCTTTAATGTAGGGGGGCATACATCCCGTCCATATCTTTTCAAGATACTTGAAAATTTCTTGACAAATTTAGCTTTGCCTTGAAAATTTTTGATATCTTTCTTGCATGACTCATAGTGAGGGAACCTTACTATTGACAGTCATGGTTCTCCCTCATGATCTTCCCTTTTACTTTGTCAATCGAAGTCGTAAGATCCTTAGTCCACTGGGGGCTTGGTGTGTCTTGCCTCCTTGACGTGGTGAAAGTCTTTCAATATTGTTTCCTTGTACTTTACCGAAAGTATGAGCATACATACTCCCGCTAAAGTGGGGGCTAAATGTAGCGTCCTAAAATTGCGACACTTGCAATTTCGACTGCATTTAGGTCTTCACGATGGCGACGCAACACACAACCTGAATGGAGACCCCGAAACCTGATTATGACACCAAAAACTGCATTTTCTTGCACCCTGGCTTGAACCTCCTTTGCACCCTGCTGTCCCGAGAGGTGGGACCAGAGCGCCCAGCGCCCTGGTCCTTCAGGACCAGGGCGCCCAGCGCCTTGGTCCCTCAGGACCATGGCGCCCAGCGCTCTGGTCCCTGGGTCCTATTTTGGGCCCGGTCTCTTTTGGACTTCGGGTCTTTATGTTTGCAAATTGGAAAATTATCTTTCCTGGTCGGCCTAAGGTCGGGAAAATCAGTCTATCAGCCCTAAATGACAAGTATATAAACTACATTTTCCTCTCTCATTTGGATATAGACATACATGAGGGAAAAAGCGTGGAAACTATACTCAAGCATTCAAGCATTCAGCATTCCTTCAAGCAATTGATCATTTCAAGTCTCCATTCAAGGCTAAGTGTTGCATTCAAGACAAGGATTCAACCATTGAAGAGGAGATCACTTACTACATACTACTAGAACATACAACATACAACATCTATACCTTCGCACATAAGGATACAAACATCCTTACAACAAGGTATTAGTACTTGTTTTACATTACAGACATTGACATTTACAGCATTGCTCATTTCCTGGTTAATTCCGAAACCGGGGTTTGACCTAAAGGCAAACCCCTAATCCCTAACCCCCCAATCATCTTCGCTTTTCTGTGTGTAGGTTGCAGGTACGCGGCTGAAATTGAAGATCTGGAATCCTTGTGCAGAGACGAATAGATCCCCCTTCGTTTCGCGGATTTTTCGGAGGACCGTGGCGCTCGGGCGCCATCGTCCCGACAACTTTTGCTCAAATTTGCAGGACAGTGCCGTATCGACATTTTACTGCTAATTCCAGGTCTGCAGCTTCATCCTATATCCCTATCTCAGTTTATAAGCAAATCTTTGTCACTTTCTATGCATTCCTAGCTTAATTCTTCTATGCACATTCTTTACAAAAGAGGGTAGCCTTGCTGTCATAACCCTTGAAACTCATTTAGCATCCAATCTTGCATTGCGTGGGATTGGATCTTGTGGGTTTCAACCCCTCTTTTGAATGTAAAGTCTCTCCCCTAAGTGAAAACCATCAACCCTAGTGAATCTCCCTTCTCTCTCCTTGGAGTTGGAAGAGGGGAGAGCAACTAGGGTTCGATCGCGATTTTCCGCTTTACAATATATATCTATGTATGTATGTATGTATGTATGTGTGTATATGTATATACATATATATGTATATGTATATATATATATATATATATGTATATATATAGATGTATCTATATATATATATATATAGATGTATATATATATATATATATATATATATATATATATATATATATATATATATATATATATATATATATATATGCAGATACATGTACATACATATATATCTATGTATCTGTGTATGTACACACACACACACACACACACACACACACACACATACATATATATATATATATATATCTATGTATGTATGTATGTATGTATGTATGTATGTCTGTGTGTGTGTGTGTGTGTGTGTGTGTGTGTGTGTGTGTGTGTGTGTGTGTGTGTGTGTGTGTGTGTACACACACATATATATATTGACCACCCATTTTTATTTGGTGATATTCCTATAGAATCAATACTAATGACATACTAAGGAGAGCACACTAACATGGATAGATGGAATCAAAATTTTCTTTTAATATGGATTGCACAACAACAACAAAAATTATATTCTTATGCACATTGTCAATACGTGTCTGTGTACACACACACACACACACACACACACACACACATACATACATACATACATACATAAACATATACATATAAATATACAGATACATACATGCATATATACATATAAATATACATATCATATGCATACATACATATATATATGTATGTATGTATGTATGTATATTTATATGTATATATGCATGTATGTATCTGTATATTTATATGTATATGTTTATGTATATGTATGTATGTATGTATGTATATATATGTACATGTACACACACACACACACATATATATATGTAATAATGTATGTATTCATGTATGTATGTATGCATGGATGCATGTATGTATGTATGTATGTGTGTGTGTATGTGTGTGTATGTGTGTGTATGTGTGTGTGTGTGTGTATCTTTATACATTTATATCTATTAATGGTATGCATATGTACACACAATTGTCGGTAGTCCGACGACACCACGTCGTATTTCCAACAAATTTAACCATCGAAAACTCATCATTGGTCTTTGCAATGATGCCATTGACATCAGCATTCCGACAACATTATGAACTCTTCCGACAACGGCTATATTTTCTCACCCAGCCAAAAAATTACATAGATTACCATTGGAATTTCAACGGATGCTATGTTTTCTCCTCGGTGATTGTCCGAGAAGGAAGTGTCGTCAGATATATAGCATCCTTGTCAGATGTTTCTTTAGTTCTCATCGGAATTCCAATGGTATCAAACGATGTTGGTCAAACGGCTTTGTCGTCGGTGATGAAAGCATTGAACTAGTTCTACTTTTAAAAATTGTATAAAACATTTTTTATTTATTTGATTCAGTGTTATTTGGAAAAAAAGATTATTAATGATGTTTCCTTTCTCCAAGAATTGTCTAGGATCTTTCCATCAGATAATATGTAGCATCCAATGACTAAATCTTTTCATTACAAATGCTTATTTTATTTAATTATCATTTGAGAGTGAATTATAATTTATATTTGTGCGAAAGTAGAAGATACAAGTTGAAGACTCGTGCGCAGGTAAATTTTGTAAAAGAAAGCAAGCAGACATTATCTTGAATGACATGGAAACAAGCTCATCAGCTGCCTAGAAGAGAGCAATTGGAGAAAAGAAGAGGAAAGTGTTAAAGGGTGATAAATACATAGAGAGTATGCAATACAAACAAACAATGTCTGGAGTGTGTGATGTGACGTCTCTAATTTATGTCAGGAGGGACTAACTAGTTTTGGAGTTCCTGGGAAACCTATTGGGCCACGCTTGGAGAAAATCAATGTGTTCATGCAAGGGCCACCTTTTTTCTATTATGAGAATGATGCTTTTGCACCGAAGGATATTTAGAAGGCAATATCCAAAAAAATTTATAGTGTGGAACCAGAGTTGGCAGACTCGAAGTACTTTTCGATTTCCAAAAGACCAAGAGATTATGTACACAATCTCCCAATAGAAGGGTGATTTCAAGTATTACCTCTCCCCCCCATGACTATTCAGGAAGCACTTCCTCAGACAAAGGACTATTGGCCTCCATGGGATCAAAGAAAAAAATTGAAGCATAGACTCTAGATGATATGGTGGTGTTGTTCGTGAAGAACTCTGCACTACAATTGAAAATTCACGAGGGAAACTGCAAGATAGTGAATAGAAATACATTCTTTAAAAGTGGGAAGAATGGATCTTGGTTTGGATGGGGCCAACTCAGGTGGCTCCTCTAGAGGTTGACGAGATAGAAATCATAGGATTTGAAAAAGATCACACTCATGGAACATTGTGTGTGATGGAACGATTGTGTTGTTTGGGTAATGCATTCCAAATAGATACAGTTGCATACAATTAATATTTGCATTACCCAAACAATGCAATCGATCAGTCACACACAAAGTTCCACGAGTGTGATATTTTTCAAATCCTAATATGATTTCTATCTCGTCAACCTCTAGAGGAGCCACCTGACCTAGCCCCACCCAAACCAAGATCTGTTCTTCCCAGTTTTCAGGAATGTATTTCTATTCACTATCTTGTAGTTTCCCTCGTGAATTTTCAATTATAGTGCAGAGTTCTTCACGAAGGACACCACCACATCGTCTAGAGTCTATGCTTCAATTTTTTTCTTTGATCCCATGGAGGCCAATAGTTTGTCTGAGGAAGTTCTTCCTGAATAATCATGGGGGGGAGAGGTAATGCTTGAAATCGCCCTTCTATTGGGAGATTTTGTACTTAACCTCTTGGTCTTCTAGAAGCCGGAAAGTACTTCAAGTCCACCAACTTTGGTTCCACACTATAGAAATTTTTGGATATTGCCTTTCAAATATCCTTCGGTGCAAAAGCATCATTCTCATAATAGAAAAAAGGTGGCCCTTGTATGAACACATTGATTTCCTCCAAGAGTGACCCAATAGATTTCCTAGGAACTCCAAAACCAGTTAGTCCCTCCAGACATAAATTAGAGACGTCACATCACACACTCCAGACATTGTTTGTTTGTATTGCATACTCTCTATGTATTTATCACCCTTTAACACTTTCCTCTTCTTTTTTTCCAATTGCTCTCTTCTAGGCAGCTGATGAGCTTGTTTCCATGTCATTCAAGATAATGTCTGCTTGCTTTCTTTTACAAAATTTACTTGTGCATGAGTCTTTATCTTGTATCTTCTACTTCCACACAAATATATATTTTAATTCATGCTTAGATGATAAATAAATAAAATTAGCATTTGTAAAGAAAAGATTTAGTCATTGGATGTTACATATTATCAGACAGAAAGATCCTAGACAATTCTTGGAGAAAGGAAACATCATGGATAATCTCTTTTTGCAAATAACACTGAATCAAATAAATAAATAAAATTTTATGCATATTTTAAAAGTAGAACTAGTTCAATGCTTTCATCACCGACGGCAAAGCCGTCTGATCCACAATATTATCCATAATAGAACAAATCACTATAATAGGCTATTATAAAGAATCTATACAAAAATATGAAAGAACATTAAATTACCATTACAAACCCATAAACCATTAATATTGAAAATAGATTTAAATTTGTAAATGTCTCCCTACAAACACCACAACCATAACCTAAAACAGAAATTTTTACCCGCAAAAACTAAGTAGCTAGTGAGTTGCAAGTCTACAACATCTCTTAGATGATTGAACCATTTCTTAATTTTGTTCTTCAGATTAGTCAATGGATTTAGCTGCATGTACAAGTTTTCTATTTGAACCCTTTCATTTCCTTCTGCATCATTCTTCATGTCTATAGTATTGGAAAGTTGTACAATTTGCAATGCTATAATATCTATGTAACCCTTAATATACTTAGTATATTTAAGCCATTTTATTTAAAACAAGTATCCGGCCACTACATCCTTTACACTTTTCTAAAAAGAAAATTATGCTTTCTTGTAGTTGGATATGTGTTGTTACACATCTAATCACCAAAACTTCTAGTCTTTTCTCTTCCACCTCCTTCTCTACATCCTTTAATTAAACTTTGGCTTCCAATTTGAAATAATGTTCCTTAAATCCATTAAGCATCAATTGTTTTTTCTCTGTACTTGACAAAGACTCATCCAAAAATACTTCTAGAAGTCCTTCATGAAGGACTTTCACTGCATCATTAATAAGTTATGATCCCTATATTTGAGACTTAATAAAATTCGTGTGAGTAGAATGGGTGAGAAAAAATTCAAACACTTTATGTATGATTAGGTATAAAAGGAAGCCTACCCTATCATTTGAAGGGGTACTCTACCTACAATTCAAGTGATCTTTTAAATTATAAAATCAATTCAATTCCAAGTGAACAAGAAATCAAGCATTCATCAAGAATTGAAGAAGAATTCAAGTTAAAGCACAACATTCATGATCAACAGTCTGCATGACATCCTAAAACCTTGTGTGAGGATTCAAAGATTCATCAAGGTATCATGTTCAATTTTAAGCATTTTTAGATTAGATCTAAAGTGATAATTTTAAAGAGGGAGGAAGAGAACTTTTCCTAAAGATGTCTACCTCCAAAAATAGAGGAGATATTTAATAAAGATATCATATTTTAAATTAAGAAATGGGTAGGAGATTAAGAATACAAACCTTCCATATTGCACATTTCAAGGTATATTCAAACCTATTTGACCTAGGAAAGTCCCCATCAACAAACACATTTTTGTCATTTTGTGTGTAGGAAATTGATTTAGGAGTTACGTGTGAAGAATTTGGCAAAGTAAATGATGACAATCAAACTCAAATTTTGATGGCATGAAAAGAAGAAGAGTAGGCCAGTTCCATACACCTTCCTTTACTATTTTAAAAATATCATCGACCAAAATATTGTGCAACATTAGTATGGAGTGCATTTCATCTATTTTATGCCCAAAGAATTTATCATACCACTTTCTTTTCAAAGGCGACTGATAGATTGTGTTGTTTGGGTGATGCATTCCAAATAGATACAGCTACATACCATTTATCTGTCTTGAAAGCCTTTTATCCTGATGGCATTAAATTAAATTTCTTTCTCTATTTTCTGGTGATCTCTAGAGCAGAGGTTGCTTTGCATCGACCTGGGATACATTTTAACTTGTGTTTTATTTGCAGAAATATGTATCCTAGGTCGATATATACAATGCAACCTCTACTCCACCAATACCAAATAGAAGAGAAAGTACTTTGATTTAAAGCCATCAGGGTAAAATGCTTTCAAGACATATAGGAGGTATAAAAAGAAGCCTACCCTATCATTTGAAGGGGTTTACCTACAATTCAAGTGATCTCTTAATTATAAAATCAATTCAATTCCAAGTGAACAAGCAATCAAGCATTCATCAAGAATTGAAGGAGAATTCAAGTTAAAGCACACCATTCTGCATGACATCCTAAAACCTTGTGTGAGGATTCAAGAAAGATTCATCAAGGTATCATGTTCAATTTTAAGCATTTTTAGATTAGATCTATCCTTTCCCTCAAAAGGAAAACATTATACTTCAAGGTTAATTCACAACCCAAGGTTTGACCTAGGAAAGCCCCCATCAACAAACCTATCTTTCATCATTTTGTGTGTAGGATATTGATTCAGGAGTTACATGTGAAGAATTTGGAAAAGTAAATGATGACAATCAAACTCAAATTTTGATGGCATGAAAAGCATAAGAGTAGGCCATTTCACACCTCCTAGTCCCAAGAATTTTTGACAACCTTTTGATAGTAGATTCTATGTACCATCCTAATCCAAAAAGCAATCATTTTGTCTACATCCGGTAGGTGGAGGATCTGGTCTATCCACACCTTCTAGTCCCAACAATTCTACTTGAACACTCTGTCACGGGAGAAGAGATATGAATTCTAGGTCTACTAAGGAGATGCTTACTATTAGTCATATGATAAGAGAAAATAGAAGAAATGTGAATACTACTAGCTAACAAGTTGTGTAATGTTGGGTGATTCATGTTGCATCATGGATTTCATTGGCTAGCAAGTTGTGTTATGCTAAGTGAGCCATGATAGAGAAGATTAACAAACAAAACCATTTATTTGCAAGGCAATCCAAAAACTCTACTACAAAATGGTTGTTGTAGTGACACAAAACACAAACAACAATAATAACCAACACTTGCAAAGGTGTAAACAATAAAAATGGTCACACTAGCATTAATCCATGCTATTCCAAGTAACGAATCTCAAAAAAATAATAACCATGCCCCAGGGGGTGCTATGTACCACAACACTTCTAGTTTGAGGATATAACATAAATGAAATAACACGAGAAAAAAGGAGAGCTCATATGCCTTCCCTTAAGATGTCAACATACCTCTAGGTTGATATCTTAAGGTAGATAGTGATCAAGGCTGATAAGAACCTTCAACACCGAGAAGATACCCTTAATAAACATACATGCATTCCAAGCTAGGAAGAAAGATCCTTGTACATGTGTCATTACTATAAGAAAGGAAGAGATAGTTGTAAAAGAGATATTATGGAAACATTAAACATAATTTAAACAAAGGCAACCAAAAGAATGCAGAGAGATAAAAAATCTCTATAGAGCAAGTATTTTACATACCTCAAATACAAAATTGTAAGGTGAAACAATAAAAAATGGCAAATCAAGGAAATAATGAAAGATCCACACCAAATTCTTATACAATGCAGTCCATTTGAAGGATTTTCATTCAACACAAGATAGTGAATGGGTCATTATGATGATTTATTTGAAGGTTCATAGTTAAAGGTAGTCACTAACATATAAAGAGTGAATAAATTGAAGAGCCCAATGAATCACCAGTGTAGAATGAGGATGTATGATGTTAACAATAGCAAAATGATATTACGATGGTGGTGAAACTACAAAAAGTTTTGATCATTTTTATTGAGCATGAAAGAAACCACCTTGAGCTCATGAATGATAGGCATCGTGTTGTAGAGTATCAACCCTTGTTGAACAAGGGTGTCACATTTTTGAGGCTTGATCAGTGCAAGGAGACATTTTGTGTATATGAAGTGGTTTCAATTAGCCATTTTGTGTATAAGTAGAGAGGAGAGGTCAATGTCTTTGTTTATTTGCCTACAAAACAATGAAATAGGTCCTAATCAAGGAACACACACATCCAAGCAAGGAGAGAATTTGGATTTGGAACAATTCTTTGCAAGAAAGAATATCAAGTTATAAAAGATAAAAATCAACAAAGGTAAAGTGGATCCTTAAAAAAGAGGAACAATTGACAACTATTATTCTTGCTCCACAATGTAGAGACGAGAAGAACTAGGCTATTACGTTGCCTCCCAAGTATGATTGCACATGGAATTGTAGTATCATGAATGAAAATGAACCCCTAATAGGTAATTAAGCTACCAGTGTCATATAGCAAGACAAAAACATAATAGGTTATAAATATCATTTAGAAGGGATATGATGAGTGTATAACTCATTGTCACCTATTATTTAAATGTTACTAGAACTACAATAAGTTGTTGAATTTTAATCTCCAAATCATGACATTCATTAGTGGAATAGTTGATGATGCTTGAAAAAAGGATTGTCCTAATTTTGTTTATGGTTTTTTCTTCAATTTTTCAAGGGGAGAGTAATAAAGTTGGCTTTAAAAAACTCATACAAAATTATCTCTTGTTGTGATATTAAAAGTTGTTGGAAAAGTCATAGATATATTAGACAATGGGGGAGGGGATGTCAACAAATGAGGAGGATAGAAACCTAAATCTTCTTTAGAAAAATGTAATGTATATTTCTCACGAATCTCCACACTTCATTGCACACATCCTAAATCATGTCCATTGCATCCATGTGTATAATTAAATGTGGTATTTAAATCATGTCTAGAGGAGTTTGTTCATTCATATTTTCAAAGTTTAAAGATCCTCAACCATCATCAAGAAATGTGTTGGAAGAAGAGGTTGGAATAGATTTAGAAGAAGCTTGAATAATTGACACATACAACTCCCTTGAGACTTCATATTTGGACATGTAAATGTTATTCAATTCTCAATTCAAGATGCAAGTTATATTCAAGGTTATGTTTTCTTTCAAATATGTGTTATATCTTTAATATGATAAATTTGATTATAGTCTTGTATGTTGCAGATGAGAGGAGCATTTATCGATTTCAATGTCCTTCTCACAAATGTCGATTGATATATAAATATAAGCAAGGAGGATCAAGCAATACCTTGACGGGTCATGTCTATTAGACATGACCAATCAAGATATTTCTTGATCACACCTTTTGAATTATCATGTATTTACCAATCTATGTATATCACTTAACAAACCACCTGATACTTAATCGGCATGTCTATCATATGTAAGACAACTGATACTAATCAATATGTATTAGTTAATCTCGATAACTATCAATATTCACCGTTAATATATTAACTGATATTAATTGGAGTGCATTGGTTAAGCCCGATAACAATCGATGTTCATAGTTAATATGTTAACTGACATTAATTGGACTGCATTAGTTTTAATGTAAACCGATACCAATCGGTATTCTGTGTTATGACATTTACAACCAATGATTATCGGTAGTTAAGCATTGATCTAACTTTGCAAGTATGGTTGAATATATACAAATTTAAGAATGATCATCAAATGAAGGAGAAATAGCTTGAAGTCTTCATCATAGTTTATCGATAGGATAGATGATTGAATGAGAGACTTCATTTATCTCTCATTCACTCATTTATCTTACTGAGGCTATCATGCATTAACAAGATAGAGGGACCTTATATCAAATTAAAGAAGGCATGAGAGTGATATATGTATTAGTGTAATTATTATACTTTTTGAATATTTATCCTTAGTATAATATTGGAAATAGTATCTTATACTAATTAGGGAGTCGTAATTAGGATATTATTTTCCCATTTTTAATTGTTGATCTCATTATTTAAGACACAAATGATTTTCATCATTTCTTTTCTTTATGTGGAATATATATCTAATGTAATTATTTATAATTTTAATAAGAAAATAAATTTATCGTAGTAATCATGTGGTTTTTTAATTTTATCTCTTGTCGAAGAGAAAGTATTGAAGATAATAACTCTAACATGGATTTATTTTGGATGAGTAACAAAATTTCTCTATTATTTATCTTATGATAGATGTTCATACCTTGTTCAAAAAATTCCAATTTCTATGAGGCAGTCTGTCAAACAGTCAGCGTGCCATTTCAAAGCTCCCATTTTCGCATAGGCTGGAGGATGTTGACAGAGCTTTACACCTGCACCCACGCTAACAGAGAATTAGAAGCTTTGCTCGAGATCACCATTTCAAGGCTCTTTATCTTTCTTTACTCAGGATCACCATTCATTTCTAGCAAGACTCGAGCATTGATTTCGAATAGATATGATCTCTATTCAGCAGATTCTCCAATTGTCGATCCAGATGCAGAGTCAATTTTATATCCTCCAGATGTTGATCGAGCATATCCATATTTAATGGTGGAGGGGCAAGCAGATCTGCCAGAAGCAGATCGAGTTGGATATTAAAATGTTGTTGATCCTGCAGTTATCCACCCAGTAGAACCATTAGCATCCAAACGGTTGATCCGATTGCTAGAGATGGGTAGCAAACCACCTTGTCTTATGACTAAACTCCACTATAAATTTGATCGGCTTCAACCTGCCTCTACCCGTCTCATGCCTCTGCCCCCATCCCTCTCTCCCCTACGGGTCCGCTTTGAGGCTCGGATGACCCAAAAAAAACCGGTCGTGGCGTTACGCAGACACAACCTCGATACAGTTGTTGGGGTTTGACAGAGGTGGAATTGTGTATGGGAGTATGCTACTGGGGCAGAAACATGAGAATGGGAAGAGGCCGCCAAAATGATTTGAAATGTTTTGGTATTTTTTTTTTTTTAAGTAACGTCCGCTGTCGTCAGAATTTCGACGAATGTGGGCACGTTTTGTAGAAAACACAAATGTTGTTGCCAATTCCTTCTCTGCCAAAAACATATATTGAATTATTGTCAGAATTCCGACAAATGCGGGCAATTTTTCAAAAAAAAAATCAAATCTATTCACAATATACCTTCTCCGTCAGAATTTTAGGGCAAATATATTAGTGTGTATGTATGTATATATGTATACATGTACATACATATATACATACATACATACATACATATATATACATGTACTGTATACATATATACATATATACATACATACATACATACATTTGTATATATATATGTACATATATATCTATATATATATGTACATATATATCTATATATATATGTATGTACATACATATATATATGTGTGTGTGTGTGTGTGTGTGTGTGTACATATATATATATGTATGTACACACACACACATATATATGTGTGTACATATATATATATATATATATATATATAGATATATATATATATGTGTGTGTGTGTGTGTGTGTGTACATATATATATATATATATATGTATGTACATAGATATATATATATATCTATGTACATACATATATATATATATATATATATATCTATGTACATACATATATATATATATATATATATATATATATATATATATATATATATATATATATATATACATGTATGTACATACATATGTATATATTGACCACCCATTTTTATTTGGCAATATTCCTATAGATTCAATACTAATGACATACTAACGAGAGCACACTAACATGGATAGATGGAATCAAAATTTTCTTTTAATATGGATTGGACATCAAAAAAAAAATTATATTCTTATGCACATTGTCAATATGTGTTTGTGTACACACATACACACACACACACACACATACATACATAAACATATACATATAAATATACATATACATACATGCATATATATCATATACATATACATATCATATACATATGTATGTATGCATGTATGTATTAATGTATGTATGTATGTATGTATGTATATATATGTATATATATGTACATGTACACACACACACATATATGTAATTATATCTTTAAACTTATATATACAAATACATGTATATGCATGTATATATGTATATATATACATGTATATGTATATATATACATGTATATGTATATATATATACATATGCATGTATATATATACATATAAGTGTGTGTATATATATATATATATACATGCATATATATGTATATGTATATATATATATATGTATATATATATATGTATGTATCTATATATGTATATGTATATATACATTTATATACATATATATATATATACATGTATGTATATATATATACATGTATGTATATATATATATATACATACATGTATATATATATACATGTATGTATATATATATATATACATACATGTATATATATATACATGTATGTATATATATATATGTGTGTGTGTGTGTGTGTGTGTGTGTGTACAAACACACACACATATTTAGTGCTTTCCTTTTATTACATTCCATCAAGACTACCCATCCAATTTTCTTTGAAGGTATCTACATAAATTTTATATGAATGTCATATTAAGGAAAGGATACCTACATGGATATATGGAGACTCCAATTTTTCTTTTAATATGTACAATTGCGATATTGAAAACTATTGGATTATCATGCACATGGACAAAATAAATTGGACTCTAGAAAAAGGGGAATTCCAAGAAAGGTATAAGGAATGGTACTTTGATTTGAGTTAGACACTAAATAATTTTATGGTGAGATCAAAGAGAGGATATATACATCAATATCTCTCTATTGTTAGAATTCATATCATCTCATCAAGACTCACCACCCATTTTTCATCCAAGATATTTTTATAGATCTGATATCAATGATAGATTGAGGAGGGGACACTCACATGGATATATGGGCACTTCTTCTAATATAAATAATTGGTTTAAAAAAGGATTTTGGATTCTTATGCACAAAGTATATGTAAATTATAATAAGAAGGGGGAATCAAAAGAAAAATAGATAAGTGATTATACTTTTATTTAAGTGGAACCCTCAATAGTTTAGGTGGTGATTTGAACAAGAAGACATTATTATATATAAACATCAATGTTTCTTGAATACTTTTCATTCATCAAATTGACCACCTCTTTTTCTCTAAGGATTCTTACATAGAGTAGATATTAATGGACTACTTAGGAGAGGACACTCACGTGGATAAATAGGACTCAAAAATTTAATTTTAATATAGATAATTGTGCAAAAAATACTCTTAGATTATTGTTCATAGAGTCAAAGTAAGTTAGTCTATGATGAAGTGCCAAGAAAAATAGATAGATGGTGACAGTATAATTTGAGTGGCACACTCAATAATTTAGGTCATCATTTGAAAGGGAGGAAATTGATGTATATATATGAACATCTCTTTATTGTATAATATCCTTTACATCCAATCAAGGTTCACCACCCATTGTTCATTGAGGGAATTTTCATATATTAGATATGAATGAGATACTAAGGAGATGATACTCATATCAATATATGAAGATTTAAAAACTAATTGTATTGTGTGCATTTGCAACATGCAAAACTTTTGGATTTTTAAGAATTAACACATTAAAACTAAACTATACTAGGAAAAATGAATGCCAAGAAAATTAGAAAAATGATGGTACTCTATTTTGAAAGGTACAATGAAAAATCTAAATCAATTTAGAAGATGAAATGACATTGACATAGACGAATGTGGTGATATCTAGTGAGGCTTGGTTGACAGTACTTATCAGCTTGTCTTTTAATATGGTGTACTCTTTTTCCCTTCGGTATACATATGGGGGAAAAATATTTATTTCCTTTGTGAGGTTTAAGTTGTTTTTCTTTCTCACTTATGAATATCGTCACATTTGGTAAAGCTGCAGTTTGGGATCTTTATCTTGGCCACTTCAACTTAAATGGTTTATTTGGTAATGTATGGGAATTTTCTCTAAAAGGTTTCATAATCTTTTCTATCTAAATTTGGAGATAGATTTCCTTTGATATTATTTTTCGATTCTTATGTGTTTTTATGTCTTATTAATATCATCCTCATTTATATTGGGTTATGGCTGTGACATGTGTCATTTGTGTAATAATTATCCTTTAGGCTAGATTATTTTATGCATGCTTCATCTCCTCCAGCCGCTGGTACATTTGTAAGGCTTTATCATCTGATGATTAATGTCTTCCTTCTGGCCGCCTTGTGCTTGTCTAGGTCTGTCAGTTTGGTGTACGGTTAGTTTTATTTTTGCATGCTAGTATCCTACTTGTGGGAGACTTACTTATGATTTATAATGGAAGATTTTTAAATGCGTACGAATTGATACAAGTGTGATTTTAGTGGTTTGTTTTAGTACCTTTGTCGGATTTTCAGGCCATTTCTTTCCTTTAAAGTACATTTCTCTTCTGTCAATGTCTAAAAGCAGTTTTTTGTATTTTTTCTGTTTAATTGTCGGTGCCCTTCTTCCTGCAAATGTCATCCTCTTTTTTGGGTGGAGTATATAGAGTGGTTCTAGAAGCTCATTCATTGGGGGATGACGATGCAAGTGAGGATAATTCTATTAAACTTGGTAAAGTTTTCAATTTATTTACTCCCACAATGGATTTTGAGCTTCATAGACTTTTGGGGTGTAGGTGGTTACAGATTGCTCGTCAAATTTCTTATGATGAGCTTCTCACTCATTTTATTACTATTTGTTATGATGTTCTGGTTGATTTGGATTTGATTCGCCTCTTGGTATCCTTTTTTGTCTTCTCGTCAGTTTGTAATTGGGAATTGGTCTTTGTTGCATTGGATAGTTATCAATTTGATATGGGCTCTTTTCCTTTCGGGGGTTTTCTTCCTCGCCATGAGCTTTTGGCTAATGGCTAGTCTGGTCATTTGCTTCATCAGTTATGAATGGGATTGATATATGACTCCTTGGAAACTACTAGAGCCTCTATGGATTTTTTGTCATATTTGGCTCCTGACCATTTTGTGGATAAAGCATGGGTTGTTTTTCAGGCTCTGCATTCATTGATCTCGTTGGGCTTTTTGTGTTCTGCTCTGACTTGTGTGGCCTTCCCTTTAAGGGTGGTTGCACCTCCATTCTCTTCTCAGCTACCACCGGAAGAGAGCACAAGTTCCTGGTTCTTGGATATCTAACATATTGTCTATGTTGTAGCTGGTGGTTTTTTTGGTTTTTTGTAGGGTGGCAAGTAGCTTGGCTTTATTTTATTCGGAATAGTTTGCATTGGCCCTGCAAGTGAATTCTCTCTCATGCAGCTGTCTCTTCACACCTATCTCTTCTTCAGTTGGAGTTATTTTGCATTAAAATTGTCAGATCAAACTTTTTATAAAAATAGGTAGTGATAGGAGGGTGGGGTTTTTAGTCAAAACATACTGGTTGTAAGGGCTATATATATTTGTTGTAAATTCAAAAATGGCTACAACCGGAGGTTTTCTTGTGGGTTCTTTCCTGTCGGTATGCCATGTCTGAATCTGATGTAAAATTTTGCTTTTAATTAATATAAGTTCAGTGGACTCTCCACTTTTATCAAAAAATATATATATCTATACAAATATCCAATCAAATTACTATTTATAAGGATTGGAATACTACAACTTGAAGATTTAAAACTTATATGCAAATATTAAAATGAGTTGTCTTAATGCAAAATAGTTGTGCTTACGTCCTTCTTTGTTATGATGCCAAAATTCAACCTTCGTATAATGCTTATTAACACTACATTATGTGAAATTATGAAAAGAATAAATCATGGATAACATCTCCATAAGATAGTAGAAAAGACACACAAATCAGAAACATAAGAGAATTACATCTAACATAGGATTTACATGGAGAGACTGTTGCAGAAAATAACTCCACCAAGAAGAGATTCCAAGTATTCATTATCCATAAATAAGTGTGATTATAACGCATTCACTTGTATTCTCATTTTCTCTTCCAACATGGTAGTGTATGTATGCCTATGAATAACCTCCTTACACCTACACATGGAATTGCTCTCATGGAGTAAATCTATATTTAGTTGTTCCTCGTCACTTTCTACATCCAAAGATTTGTTTATGTAGCATCATAAAATTGCACCCTTTGAAATTTTTACCGCATTTGGGTCTTCACCTTAGTGTTTGCACCCCTTGGCCTATTTGAAGACTTGATTATGCTCATACCCATCATAAATGCTATAAAACTTAATTCCCCCTCCCCCTTAGTACCTTGATCCTCACCCAAAATAGGCTAGGACTAGGGCACCATGGTCGTCCCTAAATTTGGGCCTCTTTCAACCCATTTTTGCATTTCAAATATCAATAGAATTCTCCTCTCCATGTCCACTCATGTCAGTAAATTAGTTAGTTTTCCCAATGCGCAAGTATATAAGAGGGTTTTCCCCTCTCATTTGATCATCCAAAAAAAGAATAAAGTGCACACATAACATCAAGCAATCAAGCATTTTCAGTCTTCCTTCAAGCCTTAGAGAAACAATAAAGTCAATATTCAAGCATTAAAGTGGAGATTTGCATCCTATTCCATCAAAGACTTCATCAAGTCCTAATTATATGTGGAGGAAAACAAAACTTTACAAGGAGGTGACATCATTCAATTTTTAGTCATAATTTAGCATCTCCCTCAAAAGGAGAATCTTTCATTATAGTCATTTCAATTATCTTTATTTCAATTTCATGGTTTATTCCAAAACATGGATTTGGCCTAAGGCAAGACCCTATTCCCAACCTCTTTCCCCATTTTTATATGTGTCTGAAATAGGTATAGAGCTATGATCTTTAGGATAAGCTTTATTCACTAAGATGAATCAATCCTTTTTGGCATGCAAAAAAGTAGGAGGACCATGGCAACGGACATCACGGTCCCGAATTTTTGGAGATTTTTTGGGGATCAGGTTTCACTCAGCTTATACTACTCAGATCCAGGTGTACACGAATATCTCACATCTGTAGCTCATTATTTTCTCAGTTTTATCTTCATTTTTCAGTACTTTACCTATTTCAACATTTCAACTTACAAAAGAGAGGAAACCCCAAAATCAAATTAATTCAATCCATTCAACATTCTTTCCTTATCTGATATGTGATTGAATCTAATGGATTCCCTTTCCTCTTTTGAATGTAAAGGTCCTAAGCAAAAATATTTAGTGGTTTTTCCCTTCTATGTTGCAAACCGCTAGATCAGATTTTCCACTTTACATTTTGGTGAATCCAACATGTCCTATGCTTACTTATGATTTTTTGTTCTCAAATCTATGTGTGTATGCAATTGAAAATTCAAATTTTCAATTACAATTTTGATTTCCTTGCAAATTTTAAAAATTAAGAGGTTAATTTCAGTAAAATGCAAATTTTTAAATTCAAAATTAAGCTTGTTATTTGTTTAATTGGGAAAGTTACTTCAGAATTAAGTGCTTTATAATTTTACAATTCAAATTTTCATCTACATGTTCAATTTTCAAACAAATTTCTAAAATTAAATGGTTGATTTCAAAAACCCTAATTTTTAATTTTAAAATTGAGCTTGTGGGTTGTTTAAATTTTGAATTTCACACTTCAAATTTGATTGTTAATTTTAATTCAAATTCAAAATTACAATCTTGGATCAAATTTCAATTTCAAATTTTAAAATTAAGTGGTTAATTAAAAAGACCCTAATTTTTAAAATTTTAATTATCCTTGTGCATTGATTATCTCAATTTCCAAATTTCAATCTTAGATGTAATTTTAAATTAAGAGGTTCATTTTAGAAGGTCCTAATCTTGAATTTAAATTTTAAAATTTAGTGGTTATTAAAAGAGACCTAATTTTCAAATCTAAATTGATTATTTCAATTCCCAAATTTCAAACATTACATTTTAAATTTAAACTTTTAAATTAAGAGGTTATTTTCACAAAGCCCTAATTTTAAATTTAAATTTCTTTTGGATAATTTTAATTATAAATTTCTTGAGAGGTTACAGTATTTCTCTTTATTCTTTCAATCAATTTGTTTATTTAATCAAGTCATTATTTTTAAATTTTTTTGCATTACTCAATTATTTTGCAGGTTAGATTCCAAATTTCAAAATTCAACATTCAAAGTTCAATTTTTGAATTTCAAACTTCCCTCCCTTAGTGCATGATTTTTACTACTATTAGTCTAACCTATAATATCTCAGTGCAAAGAAGTTGTAGAATTAAGGCTTCCCAACGTTTATTTACCGAGGAAATGGAGCCTAATTTGGATAACTTGTTTCATGAGGATGTTGTTGGTTCTTCCAATACTACAAATGACATCATTTATCCTCATTCTTTAGATATGAAGATTGACAATCAATTTGAAAATATTCGACAATGGATGAGTCAACAATGACTAGAAAGTGAGGCTCTACCATTGATTGATGGATTAAAAAGAATGGTTCAAAGTGATAAGCTTGGTGTTGACATCTTGTGTGGTAGTACTCATATTGTTGACTCTTATATCATGTCTATGAAGAGTAGTGCTAAAGCCCTTGGTTATACACAATCTCCTACTCAAGTTAATCATTTCATTCCTTTGGCTACCCCTATGGCTAGTGTTCCCACATTTACATCCAACATCATGGCTACCTCTATACAAAATGTCACACCTACACATGTTAGTCAATGGGGAAACTCCTCTAATCATAATTCCTTCATTTATCCTAATATGATTCTTACATTTGTTACCCAATCATCTCCCATACCTACCTATCATAGTGTCCCACATCCTTATTCTCAAACCCTTCCTTAATTAAACAATGTTACTCCTCCTTCTCAATCCAACATGTTCAATTTCAATCCTTCTATCGAAACTACCATCAATAGTCTAGCTCAAACAATGTCTTCCTTACAATAACAAATAGCTTCCATGAACCTAAGTATAGTGTGCCCACATTTGATGTAGTGAGTCCATTATTGATGCGGAGCATCATGAAAAACCCTTTAAGAACCCCAAATCAACATGGAGTTTCAATCTCAACACAACATCTTCACTTGTATTAGAGGTATAATCTGATCATAATAATTATTCTACAGTCCAAAAAAATATTAATATCAACCAACCAGTACAATATCAAATCCATCATATCATTTTACAACCCTTTGAACATTAATCAAGACCAAAACAATGCATTATGATGTCCCAGTTAATGACAGCCTGATATACCCGTACTCAGTTATTAATAACTTTTCAATCAAAGAACATTCTGAAGATCTCTTCGGTGAAACTGTAGAAAACTAGGTTTCTAAAACCATATCAAAAATTCAGAATGATCCAACGGTTCATTTGAAAGTTATTCTCTCTGCACCGAGACCAATTTTGACTGTCATAAATCTGGAAAATGTATGCTTACTGCCTGCTAGGGCATCATATTTCACAACAAATACTTAACCAAAATAAAACAATACCATACTCAAATGAAATCCCTCTGAGTCTACTTTCATAATATTCAATTCATTAATTTTTCCAATGGTGAAATCACAAGATAAGTACAAACCCTTTCCAACAACTCCATTTAAGACAGTTTAAAACCAGTTTTCACCAAAATCTTCATAACTTCCACAAATAAAAACCAAAATGCCTCAAACCAAAGGGAAAAGAAATATGATTCACATATCTTTCCAATAAGTCTATTTATAGGTCTTATTAATATCATATGAGTTCATACCATATGCTGCAATGTGACTGTTCTCAGGAAGTATCAAATCTGCAATTAACAACTTTAACCAAAACTTCCATATCTTCTTCATTTCTAAACATAATAACTCCAAAAAAAAAGGAAAATAAAGGTAATTAACATATATAACTATCCATTATACATATAAAAAGGTTTCCAGGCTATAAATGGTCGTACAAGGCCTGGAACCAACACAAAAACTGGAAAGCCAACCAAAATAACAATAGTAGAATGCACCAAAATGTATCCAAAATGTTCTCCTTTCTTCTCTGTTCTTCCAATAATGATTTGGTTTGACCAATAAAACATATTTATAGACTCTTTGGTAGTTATAAACCATCCAAATACCTTTATGACCCTTCATCTTCCATTTTACAACTTTATGTGCAATTTTTGCACTTTTACATTTTTGCAAATGTTGCACTTTTGCAATTTTCTTGCAACTTTGACACTTTTTCGTAATGACTCTCCAAATTGTAAAAACCTCATAAACATTTCCAAATAATCTATTTAATACTTTTTACATACTTGATAGCCTTCTCATGGCCTTTTATACAATTTTGACCATCTTGACCTATAAGGGCCTATATGGACAACTAGGACATAATCAGGACTTGCTTACATTTTTAGGCTTCCAAGTCTTACAAATCATTCCAAATGGATTCAAATACATTATAAATGACCTTCAAATATAAATTATATTTCAAATGATGAATTTGACCATATATTTTCCTTACGCCATGGGTGCTCCTGCACCATACTACCGGCCTTGAAAGATTTCCAAGTCTCTTGGAAATGAGTAACATGATGCCTCTGCTACATTCTACTGCAATCAAGACTCCTATCAATGGAGTTTATACTGGCTACTTCCAATGGTGCATCTCTCATCTAAAGTCCACTCCTCCAAGCTGCTACAAACACCCAACAACTTCTGTCCCTCACTTGGGAGTCCTCTCTTGCCTCTCTCCCCAAGACTCTTGGCGACACACTGGACCTCCTTCTCAAGCCCTTTGGACCATCTCCTATGGCCCCCTTTGGTAGACCTTCCTGTCCACCCACTTGCAGCTGAGTGAACCTACACCAAACCTACAACCAAGAAACTTTAAACACAAGAATCAAATAAACAATCTCATGGGCTAGGTCTTGATGTGGATTGCCTCCTTCGACGCTCTACCCACACACTCAAGCTCTTCTAGCTCTGATACCAATTTTTGACATAAATGACTCTAACTCTTACATGGACACTTTTAAAACTTCAATATGGACCAAATATGATATCTTTGGACAAAATAGCTCATTTAGCCTTACATTTTATGATTTAATTGACTCAAATAACCTTAATGCATTATGAATGACTCAAATACAATAAATTGTTCATATTATGACTTTTGACCTCCTGTTATGCTTGTGTGCTTAGGTGCCTCTGCACCAATTATCCAATGATATTATTTGAGTTTTCCCTCCTAAACATGTGGAAGTCCTAAAATTACTTTGACTAATTTGATGCATTGTAAGCAAAGTGTTAAAGAAAAAGAGATTGATTTTATTGATAGATATAAGCATTTGTATTCTCAAATTTCTTTTCCTATTCCTGATCAAGATATTAAAAAAAATTCATTTCTAATTTGCAAAAAAATATTAGGGATAAACTTCTCTTTTCTGAGTTTACTTCATTTACGCAGTTGTGCACATTACTTCACAATTAGCATCTTATTGTTAGTCAATTGGAACAATCCTCTTCTATGGCTCCATATGATAAAAGAGAAAGTTCTCAAGAACCTTTTGCAAAGTTCAAACCAAATAATCGATTCATCAAATTCAATGACAACAACAACAGTCAAGTTGCAACCACAAGTTGGCATCCAGGAGCACATTGCTAGGTTTTAAATCATAGTGCACAAGTTGTAGAGGACAAACATGATGTGAATATTTCATGACATGGGCTATATCTATGCCAATGCTCAAACACTCACTCAATCCCAATTGACAAATGTCTTCATCATCTCTATCAGGGTACAAATGCTTTTCCAAGCTCCCTTTAGATGCAAATTTAAGAACTAGACCTTTCAAGCCAGGGAAGAAACATGCACTTGTGATTTTTTTGAGGTTACGGTGTCCTATCCTACCTAACACTTTGCATTTTGTGTTGAAGCTCTTATCAGCTTCTTCATTCTACAAGTTAAGAGTCTTGATGGAAACCATCGTACCGTCCCTCAAAATACCTTTGTAGATTGATCAAAAGTTACCCACTCCAAGAAAGATTGACTCATGAAATGTAGTTGTTGCGATGAAAAGATATTGATAAGAAAATTTTGGATAGGCAAGCCTTTGAAAAACTAAGTTCGTGGGATGCAATTGTTGTCTTAAAAGATTATGCCTCCATAACATTCTTATAATGAAAGAGACTAATACTATTCCAATCATTCTAGCAACTAATAAGATTATTTTATTCAGAAGCTAATGTTTTTACTGTGTTTGCTTTGGGAATAGTTCCAATGAATAATTTCTTGGGCTGCATAGGCCAAGGTTTCCCACAAACAATGTTAGAACAGTTCTATTTGGAAACAACCCTCCTTCTAGAATCCGTCTTGACAAATTATTACAAGAAACATTCATGTCGGGAAGTGCTTTTAGTCTTTCAAGGGTATTGGTATTGAACCTAATAAAAAATTGGCAAAAAGATCCATTTCTAGGAGATTTTTTAATTTGGAGAGAGAATCTGGTATTGGACCTTTAAGATTATTGTGGGATAGATTTAGATCCTCTAATTTTGTTTAGTCTCCTAGAGAATTTGGAATCACCCTAGTAAGTCGATTTCTAGAGATTTCTATGGCTTGAGCCATTATAATTTTATTAATCACTTGCGAAAAGGACACTTTCAGATAATTCCATGAAAGATTGATGTAGAATTGCAAGTTTCCAAGGTTGGCAATGACTTCACGAGGTATCCTTCCCCTAGGTTGTTGTAAGACAAGTCAAGGAGCTCCAACTTTGTACATCCCTCTAAACTAAAAGGAATTTCTCCTGATAATTTGTTGTGATAAAAATGAAGACGTCTTAGCTCTTGGATGCTACCAAGAGAATCAAGTATTTTTCTAGATAACTAGTTGGGACTGAGATTTAAGAGTCTGAGATGTTGTATTTGGTCTATCTCGCTAGGAATGCTTCCTTCTAAATTGTTCCCACCCAAATACAATCTTTCCAACTTGTCCAATTTATGGGAATGGGGCCATGAAGATTGTTGTAGGAAAATTCTAATTCAGTCAATGCAGACAGAATCCTTAAAGAGCTAGGAAGAATGGTACCTGCTAAATTATTTGTAGGAAGGTAAAGAACTTGGAGGTCTCATGTTTGGGAGCTCAATTGGTTCATAGTTCTTCATATCATTTTCAATTAGATGGATAAACTAAGGTTGTTAATAATTTTTTGGAAGGATATCTATTTTGTTTCACTTCTAATAAGCAACCAAAATAGAGAGATTGGCTACCACTATCAAAAAAGTGGTATAACACCTCCTTCCATAGCTCATAAAAAATGTCTCCTTTTATGGAACAATATTGATATTAGCCTCCTTCCATCACATCATCATTACAATTGACGCCAAAATTTTAATAGTGGAGGACCACATGCTTCATCAACAAGAAGTACTTTCAAGACTCAAAGATAATTTGGCTACGACACACAATCAAATGAGCAACAAGCAAATCAACATCATAGTGAAAGATGCTTTGGATCATGCAAAAGATAGGTGGTGTTTCCTACAAGCTACAGTTGCCACCATTAACCAAGATAGATCCAATTTTTCATATTTCTTGTTTGAAGAAGGTAATAGGTAGTAACATCCCTACATAGATAGTATTAATAGATTTTGATGAAGAAAGAAGAATTATATTAGAACTAGAGTTAATTCTCCAAACACATGCAAAGAAGATGAGGAATAGAACACTCAATGAATATCTCATTCAATGGAAGAATTTAACAATTTAAGATGTCATATGGGAAGATGAAGAGTTCATTCAGAAGAACCTACAGTTGGTTAGTATTGAGGGAAATGCTTCTTTAAAGTGCGGGCGGGATTAAAATATTATATTCTAATGCCCACCAAAATACCCTAGAGAAACATTCTAAAATCTACTAACAATTTTTTTTTCAAAACATCCTTTACATTATTTCAACAATAACATACATTGATACAACATTATGCGATTCCAAGAACACATGTATCATCAAGTAAAACATCATAATTTTATACTACGCAAGTGGATTAAATCTTATAACATTAGTTCATATCAAAATATATTCTTGCAACATATTTATTCCCTAGGGTATCTTAACGTCACTACTTAGCAACATTCTATCTATCTAGAAGATGAAATTCTCTAATCCTCTAACCATTAAGTTTCATCCATCTAAAGCATAACCAACACATATGCATATTCTTTCATTTAGTAATCTCTCAAGAAGAAAAAACATAGGTTACATTTAACCATTCATTCCTCATAAATTCCTACCCACTCAAGTAAAGCTTCAATGCAACTATTCTATTCTTTCCATCATTAATCCTAAGGTATAACATGACTCAATCCCAATGCATGAATGTAAATGCAACCCAAAATCATATGACTACTCCATTTAACAATCACATTAAATCCATAAGCACATTTTACATATTAATCATTCTATAGATCAAGGATTCATCAAAGTATTCTTCATAACCTCTACATCATGTCCTTTCTACATTTATATATAGATACCTATTTAAAAGATGCATAATCCCTTACATAATAAAATCATCATCATCGTATGCAAAGTTCAATACACATAGTATACTTTATTAGAACATTATACAAATCATTTAACCTTTAGTGTCAGTGATCACCTAGTTACTCAAGTATATATCAATGCTATCCAATTCATTTTACTTTCATTCATTCTATAGCATAACATGATACTATTCATCACATGCATGTAATGCATCTCAAATACATATAAACTATTCCAATCACATGGTCACTTTAAACTCATAGAAAATGTTTATTGTACATCATGAAATAGTCATAGATCTATACCTAATTCTAACATCAAGTCCTATTACGACTTTCTTCTTCAAATACATGCTAATACCATATTCAATGATGCATCATTTCTTTTACATACACATTTCATTATGATACAATGTCTTCTTTTCACGAACATAGAAACTAACTCCAAAGTGCAATCTCATGAAGAATCCAATCCACACATACAACACCAGGGAGAGCATCCTAGCGGAAGAAGGAAATCAACCACCCAACCATGTAGAGCCAATCAAGGAACCACCCCCCATGCTAGGAGATGAAAAAGGTTCCAACTCACAATCAAGACCTAAGTTGACACCTATTAACCAAAGGATACAACATGACTTCACAAAACCCAAACATAAGGATACAATACCAAAGTACATCAAGTGGCTAAATCAATGCAATCATCCTCCAGAGGAAAATCAATAAAACAAGGCATATGGGCAATGGATAAATGTGGGATAGAGTGTCATCGCATTCTAACCTCATGTGACAGCCATCTCCACCTTGGAGTTACTCAAGGGAGATTGGGTATACCACTCCAACGGTCTTCCCAATCTAGGATCCCAAAAAGAACTCCTTGGGTTCATCAAGTTGGGACATACAATATGATATTTTTTATCTTGATTAGGTGTATTCCTAATACCCAACACGCTAATCAATTATTATTATGTTATCACTTGCAATTATACCTTCAGCTCTTCATGTGGTTCCATAGGTTTAGACCTTTTTCCTAGAGATCTAGTACTCACAACCTAGGTCCAACACATGCAAGAGCCCACTCCCCCATTCGTGAACCAAGGCCATAGGGTAAAGATACAAATCAAGCGAACACATTACACTATTATTAAATCACAAGAAGATATAATAACCATATCAACAAACTGAGCACAAACTGAGCAATATGGACTCACGAATCAAGCTCAAAGAAGGAGGCCTTCACAAATGCAACATCAAGATAAGCCAAACATGGATAAAAATAATAAAAGAGATCCAAATACATTAAAATAATAAATATTGAGGCATATCACATCCCACTGGATTCATATAATCAATCCTTCAATAGCGAGGCATTCTCCCTCTTGTTGGAGCATCAAATCGCATAGGAAACACCTCAACAGTAAGGCATGAACCCTCTTACTGGAGAACATGAAACATTATAAGGGATAAAAGTACATCATAATCAACTTTGAAAATGTCAATACATACTTCACAAGCCTCTAGAGTATACACACAAATAAAAAATGCACTTAAACAGGCTAAAAAATGACTTCTGGAGACCCCCGGGACAGCTCAGCGCCCCTAAAACCGAAGATGCAATTATTCGTATGTATGGAAACGTTTATGGTATATATGATGGCATTTATGGTATGTATGATGGCATTTATGGTCTTTAGGGTGGTGTTTTTGGGCATTTTGCTTGTATCTGCAAATTAGGACCTTAGCTCTCTTGGTATGTTTGTTAGCGCATATGGTATGAACAGTGGCATTTGTGGGATGAAGAATGGTGTTCTTGGCATGCAGGGTGGCGTTCTTGGTACATACTACAATTTTTTTGGGTGTTTCCATAGTGTTTCTAGTAAATTTGTACAAATCAACCCAATACTGAGGCATAAGGCTTACGAGGGGTCTTAGGAAGACTCAGGGGTGGAAAATGACCCTCATACTACACACAGGTGGTCTGGTAAATCCAAAAGACAACAAGAACAACCATAAAATTCACTACATACTCAATCGTAAAAGTTACAGAAGAAATCATCTCTCCTACTGAGCATAGTCAGAGGTATAAGGAGCCAAAATCACAAGGGAGAGAGAGAGAGAAATGAATAAAGAAACAAAAGAGACTCAAGAAAGCTAGGAAGGGGATAAATGGAGCCAAAACAAGTGGGAGGAAGAGTCTACACACTCACAGTGCAATCACAAAGAAATCACAAAAAACACAATGAAGACATAAAGTCAAATCTGCATTTTTCCCCATTCCCAAACTTGCATAACAAATTGAAATCCATCAAGGAAAATCTTTCTACAATCAACCAAGCACCAACATCAATCAAAACTCAATTTGCAGACACAAAGAAGACAATATTTTCTAGAAATGAAATACAGAAGTAAGAGTCAGCAACCTGCAATTCGCAAAACCAAAAATTGAAGAAGAAATATGAAATTGCCAAGCCTTCCCAAATCCAAATCACGATCCAATCTTCAAACCGAATTTGAAAGCCTCTTGCAATGATCTACCAGATGATTAACCCGTGTACAGACCAACAAGCCAAAATAAATAGAAAAATTAAATTTTAGACTACAGTTTTTCCCACCAACAGAAAAATTCCAAAAACCATATATCTTACTTACCATTGCAAAGTTTGAAAAATACATATTATAAATATATATTTCTTACCTACTCAATTAAGCCAACCGATCAAAAATAAAGGTAGGTAAAATATACCCAAAACTCAATTACTATAGTATAGGAATGATAATCAATTAGGAAATACAAATATTTCCTCATAATTAGACGGTAGGTAGGAATAATATTACTTACAAATAATTACCCATATTTTAATTAAATAATTCCCATACAATACTTTATAATTAATTATCGTTATTCATAATAATACCAATAAATAAATTAAATTAAATAAAAAAGAGCTCAAATAAATAATTAAACTAAAATCAATAAATAAAAGCCATCCCAACAATAAATTAAATAATTAAATAATAAATGGAGCTCAATTAAATATCAATAAATTAGATTAAATAAATTAATTACTCAATTAAATTATTAATAAAACGAATAATCTAGTCATGAAATAAATCCAATAACCAAACCGCGACTGAGGAAAATAAGAAGCCAAAGAGGTTTGACCTCATAACCTATAGAACAAGGTGGAAGATACTTAACCAGTACGCCACATCTCTTAGTTGACTCTAAAGGAAAATTAACCAAGAATAAGACATCAGGATAAACTAACAAGGTATACATCTTAGATCAAGAGTATGTGAGGAAAATTATGTCATCTCTGACAACTTTCCATTCGGATAAAGACATGCTCAGACTTGTGGAGCTAGGTGGAATCGATGTCTGGTACCTGGAAACCTACATCAAAGGCCAACATGACATATACAATACATATACACCACAATAAACAGACAGGTGATAGAGAATCTCAATGACATACCCCACTCGCAATGAGTGATATGGCATCATCTCTACTCATGAAGACAGTCACACAATATAATACCAAAACATCACATAGAATCATTATCATGAAGTGGGGTTAGTATCATCATCAATCTCATAATTCATGTAAACAATAATCATATGTAAATACATGAGTCAAATAAATCCATCCATCTAGGAGATACCATATATAAACATCCATAAGAATCAAATGTCATATAATAAGTCTCGCATCATCAATCATAAAAGTCTCCATTTATACAGAGTCATATCAGATAACATGAATCCACATAGAGCCCTAGTATCATAGACACCATCCAAAATAACAGAAGAGTCATAAACAACTATCAAAGTAACCATCATGAGTCTAAATAAGTCTATCAGTACATAAATCAAAATGGAAATCTAGGAGGGACACTACACATATTATCATTATTATATTGCTATTACTTTCTACTATTGTAAATCATTATGAGCATATTTCATATTATATTTTCCATTTGTGCAAACTATTTTATTAAATCATTGCATCTAACTAGAAATCATCTATAAATAACATGAACTAGAGATCAAGATAAGTAAATCAACAATAATACATTAATCAATATCAAATATAATGTTAAAAATATATACAATCATAAGATAGACATCCAGAGTTCATATCAAAACGTCTTGATCAAAAGGAAAAAGATCATTAGAAAGTGTGGTAATAGTATCTACAACAAAACTGTAGCAAGTTAAGGTACATAAATCTAATGACCTTAGAAAAATTAAATGCAATTCATCCTTACTTCTTATTACCTTTAGAAAATTACATACTTTATCTCAATTCCAAAATGTTACATGATGATGAACTTTTTCCAAAAGGAGACCAAGAAAACTAAACTCTTAGATACTAACAGAACTTAAGAAAGATTCATAATCAGTTGACCTTAAATTGAATTGAGATGATATTGATTGTGCCTCTATCAAATCGGTCATAGTTGCCAATCAAGACAGCTCTACTGTACTATTACAGAAAATCCAAAGGCTAATAGCTAGTTAATATTTGCCAATTTCTAGTAGCTAACGATCTCTGATGCAAATTGATATAATATTTTTTTTTTATTAATATGCTAAATTAAAGGGTGTGTTCTTGTATCTGAATATAGGTCTCAAAATTTGAATGAATTCTTAAAGAACATAATGAGTTCTTAATGAACATCATGAACAATGAACCATCTTTTAAAGCTATTCCAAACTATTCAAACAAACTCGGAAATAGATTATATTGAAATTCTTAATTTTCTCTCTCCAGAAATGAGTATTTCATAGTTTTTATAGCGTTTGGATCGGTCTCAGCTTTTGGATCCTGGAGAATAATGATTATCGAGGAGAAAAAAAATGTATTTGTTGAAATTATGCATATAATGAGAGGAAGTGTCATAGATAAGAAAATATATTACACAATTTGCGACATTCATATATATGTGCATTGTGAATGCATGCACATGATTTGGAAATTCTTACTTGTTTAATAAATTACAAGATAACCTGAGGTTTTCGCATGAAAGTATACAAGCTTGTAAAAGAAGATAATCTAAACTCCCTACACTGACTCAAATTAGGAAATCTTCATAGTCGGCTGACTTTAAATTCAACCAGGACGATAGCGATTGTCCCAAATTATCCTTTTTATCAAAGTGACATGTGTTGGAAGTTGAAGTCCAACGGACTCCTTTCTTGTTTGCTGTCAAAACTCTTGGCTATTCATATTCTTCCTGGAAGCTCTTTAAGAGTTGATTGTAATTCATTTTCTAAAGTTAATTGCCAGAGCTGATTGCAGCTGTGTAGATGTAAACCAGATTGGTGAATAATATAGTGATTCCCCTGCTTCAAGTGTGGATGTAGGCAATTGCCGAACCACGATAAATCTGTGTGTTCTTGTTGTTTGTGTTGTGTATATTTAATTGTGTTTATCTGTTGTTTTCAATTCGATTTCTTCATCCTAACAATTGGCATCAGAGTGAGGTTAGATCGCTGTTTAGATTTTGGTGTTTGAATTTCCAGAATAATGGAAGAATCGAAGATAGAGAAGTTCTCCGGTCAGAGCTTCGGATTATGGAAAGTGCAGATGGAGTCTTTGTTGATAAAGCAAGACCTTTCAATCACGCTTGAAGGGATAGCAAAGAAACCAGCTGGGATGGCTGATGAAGATTTTGTAAAATTGGACAAGAAGGGTGAGAGCGACAATTTTTCTCTCGTTGTCCAATAATGTTCTCTTCAATGTCACGGGTGAGGCAACAACAAAAGAAGTATGGGATAGACTTTTAGCCATGCATGAAATGGCTTTGACTGCAAATAAAGTTTTTATTATGAAGCTTGTACAAACTGAAAATGAAGGAAGGTTGTGCTATGGCAAACCACATCAATGAATTTAATACATTGATTAGTCAAGCGACTTCGGTGGGGATGACACAAGATGATGAAAGCAAGGCTGTTTTGTTATTGTGTTCTTTACCAAGCAGCTGGGATGGTGTTGTAACAGCAGTTAGCACATCTATATCTAGTAAAAATAAATTAGTTTTTAATGATGTAGCAGCTACTCTTCTCAGTGAGGATTTGAGAAGAAAGAATGATGAAACTTCATCTGGTGAAGCTTTAATGGTGGTCAACACCGATAATAGAGGTAGAAGTCATAACAAAGGTAGAAATAATTACCATAGACATTCGAAATCAGCAAAGAGATCGAAGTCTAGAAACAGAAATGGTGAATGTTGGTTTTGTGGCAAAGCGGGTCATGTGAAAAAGGATTGTAGAAATTTCAAAAGAGCACAAGAGAGAGTGCGGGACAGCAAAGCAAATACCGTTTATGATAAAGATGGTAGCGTCTTAATCCTTTCAACAACCGACACTACTTCGGATTCATGGGTGCTTGATTCCGATGCCTCCTATCATGCTACCTCATGTCTTGAAGCATTCATCAACTACCATGAAGGGCAATTTGGCAATGTTTTTTTAGGAGATAACAAAGCTTGTGAAATTACAGGCAAAGGGGATGTATTGCTGCCATTAGAAGGTGGTAAAACATGCTACTCAAAGATGTTCGCCATGTCCCAAAATTGAAGTGGAATTTGATATCCGTTGGACAGCTCTTTGGTCAAGGTCTAAATGTCAATCTTCTTTCGGATACATGGAAAGTAACACATGGTACCATGCTAATTGCAAATGGTAATAAAGTGGGAAATCTTTACATTTTTAAGACTCATGGTGAAGTGGGAGCTGCAATGGTGATTGAGGACAGCAAAGCAGATCTTTGGCATCAAAGACTTGGGCACATTAGCAAGAAAGGTCTCCATGTTATGCATACAAGAAATCAGCTACCGGGCCTCAAGCTTGTGGACTTAGCCTTTTGTGAACATTGCCTCTATGGCAAACAAAAGAGAGTCAGTTTTTTGAAAGGTGGGCGTGACACAAAGACAACACCACTGGAGCTTGTATACTCGGATGTTTTTGGACCAACCGAGGTAACCTCCATTGGAGGAGCTAACTATTTTGTAACATTTCTTGATGATTGCACAAGGAAAGTATGAATTTATATGCTTTCTAGGAAACCAGAAGTGTTTTCAAAATTTAAAATTTTCAAGGCATTAGTTGAAAATCAGATTGGGCATAGGATTAAATGCTTACAAACAGATAACGGTGGGGAATTTTGTTCACATGAATTTGATAATTTTTGTGCTGATAATGGGATTAGAAGAATCAAGGTTGTTCCATTCACTCCTCAAGAAAACGGTGCAGCCGAGAGGATGAATAGAACAATCCTTGAGAAGGCACGATGTATGTTGTCTAATGCAGGTTTAGGCAAAGACTTTTGGGCAGAAGCATGTAACACAGTAGTGTATTTAATTAACCGAAGTCCATCATCTAAATTGGATTTTGGTATTCCGGAAGAGGAATGGAAAGGGAAGAGGATTTCATATTTGCATCTTATGTGTTTGGATGAGAAGCCTTCTCACATATACCCAAGGAAAAGCGAATGAAATTGGATCCAAAGTCGCTGAAATATATCTTTGTGGGGTATGGAGAAGAGTAGTTTGGTTTCAAATTGTGGGATCTAGTTCACAAAAAGATTGTTCGCAACAGGGATGTAGTCTTTCATGAAACCGCCTTTCCCGCACTGCAAGATGCAAGTAAATCAGAGACAAAATATGTTCCTATGTCTCTATTTCAGAATGCGACTACCAGCGCTCTACCTCCGGTCTCTCATTCAGTGGGAGCTCCTATGACATCTACATCTATTGAATATAATTCTCAGACTGAGAATGATGAAGTGAGTGTTGAAAATAATTGGTCTTCTTTTAATTCAGAATTCGTGGGTTTGCAAAACAAAGCACATTTGGAAGATCACTCTTATGGTGAGCATCTTGGCTCACGTTTTTCAACTTTGGTTGAGCATACTCCATGGTGCTCTACACCTCCACCACATTCTACAAATCATAGAGTATTCTCCCCACGGCATACACCTCACCCTCCACGGCAACTGTCCCCACACCCCGTAGTTCGCAGTCCTTCTAGGGAGTCTTCCGCAGCTCCTTGCTGCCTTCCCCGTGCTCCTCCCACAGCCTACTCTCCCCGCGAGCTCCTTGCTGGTCTCCATGCCTCCCCACCATGCGGGCCATCTCTGTAGACTTCCCGCACCCCCCCAGCCGCTCCTCCTTTCTCTACGCAGGCCCACTCCACGGGTTCACCGCAACCACAGACATATGCCGCTAACAGTGATGGTCTCATGGAAGACCATTCATGTGGTCACTGCCCCTAGCAAAATTCACATGGTCGTGGGCTCAATCCTGGTGCGACCTCCTCTGTGAACCCGCAACAGCGTCATCTCTCTCCCATGCAAAACAAGAGGGATTTTTCTGATCGGCCTTCACACAATGTGGATAAAAATCCACAAGCTTCTGATAACCCTACAGATAGAGTCATTACCAGACTAAAAAACAGGGACATTACAAGAAATGCAAACAAAGACAATGGGAGTGATATTAATGTGATTAAACAGGGAATACATAATGATTCTACTACTCCAGCAGAGAGTCAATTGAGGAAATCAACCAGACAGAGGCGTCCTCCTACAAAATTTTCTGATTATGATTTACTGTTTTGTGGAGAGGCTGAACCTTCTTTGCTCATCTCTGATCAAACAGAGCCTGCAACATACAAAGAGGCTTGTAAAATTGCAGACCGTGATAATTGGCATGCTGCAATGTGCAAAGAAATGGATGCACTTGTGAGAAATCAGACATGGGATTTGGTGCCACTTCTACCTGACAGAAAGGCATTGAGAAATAAATGGGTGTATAAACTAAAAGATGAAGCCGATGGTCACAAACGATTCCGAACGAGACTGGTTGTAAAGGGATATGCTCAGCAGCAAGACCTCGACTTCAAAGAAATTTTTTCGCCAGTAGTTAAAATGACTACCATCCGAGCAATATTGGGATTAGTTGCAACGTGGGATCTTGAACTTGAATAGCTGGATGTGAAGACGACATTTCTCCATGGCGACCTTGATGAGGAGTTATTTATGCATCAGCCAGAAGGGTTCATTAAAAAGGGGCAGAAACACCTTTATTGCAGATTGAAACGCAGTTTGTATGGGCTTAAACAAGCCCCCCAACAGTGGTATCTTAAATTTGACAAATTCATGATTGATCACAAGTTTACTTGCAGCGAGTCTGATCCTTGTATTTATTACAAGAAGCTTCCTAATGGCGAATTTGTCATTCTTCTCCTTTATGTGGATGATATGCTCGTAGCCGGCACAAGCATGAGGATTGTGAGTGAACTTAAGACTCATTTAGCAAAGGAATTTGCCATGAAAGATTTAGGGGCAGCAAAGAAGATCTTAGGAATGACTATTTTTCGGGATAGAAAAAAGAGAGAACTCAAACTATCTCAGCAAGACTACATTAAAAAAGTCTTGGACAGATTTAGTATGGCGGATGCTAAATCTATTTGTGTACCTTTAGCTTCTCATTTTTAGTTGTCTTCTCATTTGTGTCCTAAAACACAAGAAGATAAGGAGTTTATGGATAAAATTCCATACAAATCTGCAGTTGGAAGCCTCATGTATGCTATGGTGTCTACTCGACCGGACATTGCTCATGCCGTAGGATTGGTGAGGAGATTTATGTCTAATCTGGGTAAATCACATTGGAAGGCGGTTAAGTATATCTTGAGGTATCTCAAAGGTGCTTCTGATTTTTGTTTATAGTTTGGAAAGGACAAGGCAGTTTTGCAAGGGTTTACCGATTCAGATTTTGCCGGTGACTTAGACAAAAGAAAGTCTACTTCTGGTTATGCTTTCACATTTGCTAGGGCAGCGATTAGTTAGGCTTCAAAATTGCAACATATAGGTGCTCAATCAACCGCGGAAGCAGAATACATAGCTCTTTCTGAGGGAGCAAAAGAAATGGTATGGCTACAACTCTTGTTCAGCGAGTTGGGTTTGAAGCAATCAGATTTTGCTTTGTTTTGTGATAACAGCAGTGCAATTTTTATGACTAAACATCAAACATCTCAGTCGAGGTCAAAAAATGTTGATGTTCGCAGTCGTTATGTTCGCCATATGGTTGAAGAAGGCAAGTTTCATGTAGATAAGATTCATACCGATCTGAATCCAGCTGATGTACTCACTAAAGTAGTTAAGTGGGAGAAGTTCGATTTCTGCAGAGCTTCTCTCGACCTTTCCAATAACTGATAGATTATCTTCTTTCTGCCAAGAAGATAATCTAAACTCCCTAGACTCACTCAAATTAGGAAATCTTCATAGTCGGCTGACCTTAAATTCAACCAGGACGATACCGATTGTCCCAAATTATCCTTTTTATCAAAGTGACATGTTCATACAAACTGCGGCATCCCTCGACAACATACTATCAACAATATCTTCCAGTCTATTTGGAAATCTGACGTCTCCCGCTTTTACAAGTCACCAGGTAATGGAGCCTTGGAGATGGTTTTCTGACAAACTTAAATTCCTCAAGGCAGACAAATTTCCTAAGGAATTAGGAATGGTGCCGGATAACATATTTTTATCGAGGTAAAGATACTGTAGGTCCGTGAGCATGCCCAATTCAGGAGGAATGGGACCTTGGAGATGGTTTGCACTTAAATAGAGTATTGTGAGACGGGAACAATTTCCAAGGGGGTTTGGTATGTTTCCACTAAGCTGATTTCCCCTTAAACTGAGAATTTGCAAATTAGAGAGCTTGGTACCAATTTCCAATGGAATATGTCCAATAAGCTGGTTTCCATATAAACTTAATCCACTCAATTTTGAAAGATTTGTTAAAGAGGAGGGAATGGTTCCTTCTAAGTTATTTGAATAAAGGTACAGAAACTAGAGTTGAGTGAGCATGCCCAATTCAGGGGGAATGTGACCATGAAGACTGTTCTTTCCCAATAGTAAATCAGTCAAACCAGACAGATTTCCTAAAGACTTGGGAATGGTTCCTTCTAAGTTATTTGAATAAAGGGAGAGAACCTGGAGTTGAGTGAGCATGCCCAATTCAGGGGGAATGTGACCATGAAGACTGTTCTTTCCCAATAGTAAATCAGTCAAACCAGACAGATTTCCTAAAGACCTGGGAATGGTTCCTTCTAAGTTATTTGAATAAAGGGAGAGAACCTGGAGTTGAGTGAGCATGCCCAATTCAGGGGGAATGTGACCATGAAGACTGTTCTTTCCCAATTGTAAATCAGTCAAACCAGACAGATTTCCTAAAGATCTTCATTCCCAATTGTAAATCAGTCAAACCAGACAGATTTCCTAAAGATCTGGGAATAGTTCCTTCTAAGTTATTTGAATCAAGGTACAGAACCTGGAGTTGAGTGAGCATGCCCAATTCAGAGGGGATGTGACCATGAAGACTGTTCTTTCCCAATTGTAAATTGGTCAAACCAGACAGATTTCCTAAAGATTTGGGAATGGTTCCTTCTAAGTTATTAGTATGAATGTAGAGAGATTGGAGTTGAATGAGCATGCCCAATTCAGAGGGAATGGTGCCTGTGAGATTGTTTCCTCCCAAATGAAGGATCTTCAAACTTGTAAGGTGACTCAGCTCGGGCGGAATGCTGCAATGCAGTTGGTTATAGGAGAGTCTTAGGTCATACAAGCTACGGCATTCAGATAGAGAGGGCGGAAAGCTACCATGCAGTTGGTTATAGGAGAGAGAAAAGCGAAACAAACTTCGGCAAGCAGAGAGAGCGGTAGGAATGGTTCCTTGTAATTGATTGTGGCTAAGCTGCAGTATCTGCAGACGAGGCAGCTGACTGAGCTGAGGTGGAATGGTAGCAGTGAGGGCATTGTAGGAGAGATCGATCGATCGAAGAGAGGAGAGATTTTCGAGTACAGGAGAGATGGTGCCGTATAAATTCATTTGGGACAAGTTGAGGGCGAGGAGAGAGTGAGAAGAGGGATCACAAGTAAGGCCGGTTCAATTATAGAGTGGGTGAAGGGGAGTCCAGCTGGGCAGCAGAATGTTGTTATTGTTAGTAATGGCTGCTTTGAATTGCAAGAGCAATTGTTGATTATTCAGAGATTGAGTAACAACGGACATTGAAAAGATGGAAAGCAGGAAAGGGAAGAGCAAAAGAGGAGCCATGGCAGAGCAAAACAAGGGTAGAGAGAAGCATACAAGGCGATAAACTAGAATGACTGCCGACGGAGGAATAAATAGTTTTAATGCTTTGAGATGGATATTGGTGGCATTGACGCCCTCAAAGCGTTTAATATGCATGGTGAGATCTGTAATATGTATGTGTTACTATTGTTTTAATAGTAGAATGTGGAACTATAAGAAATGGAATATTGAATATTAAATATTAAAATACCTGATTTCCGCAAATTGTTACAATTCTGTTAAAATTGAATATTAAAATACCCGATTTCCGCAAATTGATTGACTGTGTAGCAAATAACAAATAAAACATATAGTTATTTTAGCCCTACCTCTATCTTAGAGGAGAGGGAGTGGGGGCAAATCATAGTAGATGATCGTAGCAAACCAGAGTTATTTTTTCAGTGAAGAGGTAAATAAATTATTGCTAATTTATTGTTGCATGTAAAAAAAACTGTGAAAGAATGTTTTTCACTTGTTTATGATGTAATGTTTAATTAAGTGAAAGAAAAATAATTTAATTTTTAAAAATATATTAATCATATAAAATTATATTGTATTAAAGAATAAAATTTTATCATATGATAATTTTTTAAATTTTAAGTTATATTATGTATAAATAAATAATTATTTTGTTAAAATATGATAATAAATAAATGTACTGAATTTATGCCATATCCTCCTATGTATGCCATTCAAATCAAATCTAAACTGGTAAAATGCGCTGTGTGAATGTGGCCTACTTAATTACGTTGTGTCTCTCGTTGATGTTAACATCATCATTTTTAATCTGAAATTTTCTTCTTTCCAAATTTTTAAAAATTGTTTACTTTCACTCCGTTTAGTGCAGAAAATTTTTGACACGAAATTTGTGCAACTGTAAAAATGTTTGACCAGAATTAAAAAAGGACAGTCAAATCAAATCTCTTCTTATTCCAAAACGGAGAAAAATACGCGCTGTCAATGTTTATATGCTTGATTTTGAGAGTCGGGTAATTTTCAATGTCAACACCAGCATTCTAATCTCAAATTTTTTTCGTTTCAAATTTCAAAAAGGCCATTCCGTAAGGTGCAGGAAATTTGAAGGCAATCGTGTTCCAAATTTCTAAAACATGATTCATGGCCATCAGACTGTAGTGCGAATAAAAAGCATGTTGTCTTGTTGTGTTGGAAAAGGAGGTGAGCGTGTTAGACGCTCCAAAAGTAGTGCGCATAAAAAGCAGAATATAGCCCATTAATGCATAGGATGTGATATACATAGCATCAGGCCTGGAATTTGACAGGCAAAATGGCCGTTTTTTCACTTTTGAGTCGTATTTGACAGCTTAAAAAATTAGTAGAATGTATGTATTGACATGCTATTTTTTTCTAAAATCGTATAGATGACACTTCAAATTATAAATAAACCGTAAAAAATATAATAGGTAATATATATATTAGTTTAGAATGTTTATTATAAAAATATAAATTTATTTAGAATATTTTGAAATGGAAGGATATAGTTGTTTCTAATTTTATAATATTTTAATATGATTTTTTAGAATAGTTTTATTTTTTCATATGAATTTAGAAACTTGTAATAATTGAAATGATAGAATATAATTGATAAAATATTTTAATAAGAAACTTGTCATAATATATATAATTTTAAAATTTAAATGTTTATTACTACTAAATTAGTAATTATTAATTGATTATCATTTAATGTCAATATATAATATATATTAGTGTATTAATTTAGAAACTTATTTAGTAAATTTAAGATTTTTGCATATATTACTAATTTATCATTATTTTCTCATTAAGATAATGATTTTCATTTCTTCCCAAGAAAGATGTGCATTTATTTTCATTGCTTCAATCTTCTACTTTTATATTTTTTGACAGTTAATTTTTTTCTTAAAACGTCAAATGAAAGGCATTGAAATGACTAAACCGTCATAAAAAATTCATATGACAGGTAGGGGTGACCGTCAAATTCCAGACCTGCATAGCATTCTACTCATTAGCCGCTAATGTAAACACGGTTTTAAGAGTCTCAGTGCACGTTAAAAGTAGGTTGTATTTCACAATCCAAAGAGCATTTTTTAATAAAGTACAATCACATTAGCACATAATGGTACATCATGAGTTCAGTGGTTCAATCTAATTGGGGTTTACATGTGTAATTATTATGCTGAGAAGGATCTATTTCCTCGAGTTGGATTCACATCTTTTTGCATGCAGGACTTTAATGGATGTGTATTATTGGCGTTTAGTACTTTAGAAGAACACTTATTTTACAGATTATTCTTTTCTATTATAAGATATCTCTCTGCATATTTTACATATTTTTTTAAATATAGGTATACTAGTGGAAATGACTTCAGTCAAATATGCACTCATAAATTAATCTATTTTGGTGAACAATTGATCTAAAGATAAGAAATATTAATTTAAAATTGACAATAAAAGAATTTAGAATGTGTGATGTCAAGAGCTAAATTTATGCATAAATGTCACTTGTAAACTAATTATTACATTTAGGAAACTCTAATCAAAGAGAGTCAAAACATAAGAAAGAATGGCATAATTACATAGTTTTCAACCTTAACAATAATCAAATAAAAAAATTATTAAACAACTTAAAACATCTAAGATTGCTTAAATATACAATTGCAGATGAAAATAAAATTACAAGTACACTTAACCTATACTAATTACTAAATGAAACATGATTGATAATTTGTAGTAGCTAAACTAGGAAAACAAATGTGAAAAATGCATAATTACCTCTATAACTAGATAGCATGTGTCAAAAATGAAAATTCTAATATCAAACCTAAAAGATTGCTTAAATATACAATTGTCAATGAAAATACATATTTATCAATGTTAGTCTAGAGTTATCTAATAAATTACATACATATTTAAGTACACTTAACCTATATTAATTAATAAAGAGGCAAGATTGATAATTTGTATGAGTTAAACTATGACATCAAATGTGGAAAATGTTGTAGATACATAAAATTAATTAAATTAATATTTAATTAATTAGCCCATGTCACATAATTAATTAATTTAATTTTTTTATCCTTTTTTCTATGCTTAACTTAATTAAATCATATTTAATTAATTCCCCCTTTCATTTCTAGAAAAGTTTGATTTATTTTAATAAATCAAACTTGGCCTTAGGGAATATTCTAATTCTTTTCCTAATCCCAATTAGTTAAATTAATTTATAATTAATTAGGATAATTTTGTGATTCCTATAAAATGCACCTTTTAACACCCTTTGTTAAGCTAACTAACCCAAAGCCTAATCTCTGTTAGTATTTATTCAATTTTTAAATACTACACACTTACCCAAGTCCACATGTGGATTACTACACACCTACCCAAGTCCACATGTGACTCCTCTCATAAATGACTTGCATGCACAAGTTATTTCACCTCTCCATTTCACCTTTGGTCAAGGGGTCCTCACATGTGTGAGGATGCTCTTTCCCATGGAGCCACCATACATACACCTTCCCTTTTATCCCACATGTCATAACCCCACTTCCAATAGACCTTACACCTTTCCACAAGTGTTTCCACTTGTTAGCCTCATGGGATTCTCAAGATTTGGTCACACACGTGTGAGTAAATATTACCCTCTTCCCCATGATAGTTGTTCTTGTAGAACAAAATGGAATATTGAGAGATGAGTGAATCAATATTCTACTCAAATTCTAAAACTAAAATAGTTAATATGCTAATCTCAATTTAAACTTGATTATACTTGAAAACATAGAAATGAATTGCATAACACAAATCCACAAAAGAGACAACTGATATTTTTATACTTGGAAAACACAATAAGGTAAAAACCACAGGGAGGGTTAACTCTCAATATAATATAACTAGTTATATGAGATTAAAAAACAAGCTTACTATCGGAGGGCTCAAAGCCCAGAGAGCTTATTGCTCAGATACAAATAGTTTGTAAAAATACAAAATGCTATTGGGTGAACATGACAAATTAAACTCTCAAGTTAGCCTTACATTGAACATATGAAGTGGCATACCTATAGGAATAGTCATTCTCATTTTATTAATATTGAAGGACTTAATCTCTTAATATAGTTTATACATGTCCATTTTTTTATGTGTGACCATTTATTCATGACAAATAGTAATGAATAAAAATTTAAAAAGACTTTCTTTAATCACAAATTTATTTGATTAGATAGAAACAACTTCAAATTCAATATTTTTAATTAAAACAAGTGGGGAAGGACCCCAACCCATTTCATATTTGGAATAAAAACCATCAAAATAAAAGTTTGTTACAAAGACGAAACAATATAGTTACCTAAGAGGTACCCATGGTAGGACTGAACAAAAGGATAATCAAATGAACCTTTACATCATGCTTCCTATAGAGGGGGAAAAGTGAACCACTCTAATAGGCGTATAACAAAATTTTAGGGACTCACCAATCGGCCTCTCCACTCAGGATGAGTACAAAGCCTAAAGTTGTCAAGTACCCTGCATATAACATTGACTGGGTCACAAAGATCTTCTATTGTCTTCCATTAGCTCTTTGTCCAAGAATGTGTACGTGGGTTATGGATGATAGCACAGTGTGTCGGCATCTCATACAGACAGTACAAAGTTCTTTCATAGAATACAAGGTGACATATATGTGTCCTAGATAGACTTTGAGCTAAGTAAATAAATAATAAAAAGTTAAAATGACTATAATACTAAATAGTAAAAGAAGAGAAAAGCGAAGAAAGATTACAATCGGTCCACGATTGAAGCCTCTAGCAAAGAAAGTATTTTTTCTAGTGAAACTTGCACACATGATACAAAGGGGGCTATGTATAGAGGTCTTCCATAGTTTGATCCCCACTTTGGTGTTTTTATAAGGAAGTTAAGTAGCAGAAAAACTTCCCACACCAACCTTGAGAGGAGGGTAATGCAAAACCTTTTACAAATAGTTACAACAGTTACATAATCTTAATAGAAATAAACATAAATAGCATGCATACCACAAAACAATGATTTACAGGGGGGAAACTCATTCGGGAGAAAAACAACGCACTCCAAAAGCCTCCAATATATTATTCAAAAATCAATAACAGATTACAATATACTTGCAAAGAAAGCTCTTCACAAGAGTACCACCAACCAAAGATTAAAAGGTAACTAAAGAGATATAAGACTCTTACCCACAACCTCTAACTCATGCACCTCATATATAGGAGATACAATATATGAAACCGTCAAACGATATCACAAAACCATTTGCTAAAATCACCCAATAAAGTGGAACTAACCTTATCTCTAATCTAGATGCCCTATAATGCATCAAAACACACATCAACAAGTGTACCTTCATTTTACGGCTCATTTATGTGTCCGATGCATTTTTATATTTCATGTTGTCTAAACAAATAAATGATTTATGTAAAATTAAAGAATATTTAGTGCCTTATTTTATCCTTTTGACAACCAATAGAAAAATATATCTATGGATGGTGTTTAAGCATAAACCACATGACATTCATGTTTGGTACCATCATATATTGTCTCAAAAGCTTATCAGTTGATTTGGAGATGGTTTTGAAATAAAACTATTTGAACATGAATTGATATAATAGTGTTGGTGGTGGTCTACCAAAATCATGACCTAGCATATATAATTGTCCATTACTTTTTCAAATGTAATCTCATATCCCAAACTCGATGTTCCTTTCTATATTCACTATTAGGGGATGGCAATAACACTTGATGATCTGAAGTAGGATTTAGCATTGTTTGGTAGAGAAACTTACATAATTTTCTTATGTGAATAAATCGTAGAGAATATGGTGTTGCTCCACCTAGAACAAAACCCATATCTTAAAATTTACCCCATGTGCTCATAGTGTAATCATATCTTATTTTAGTATTGTCATCTCCACTCCACAAGAAGCATATAATAATGCAGAATTGAATTCTTTATGAAGTGAACCTTATATGTAATATTATATATTTTAAAAAGGTACATTTAATGATAAATACTTTTCTATATATGCAATTTGATTATATTTTTTTCTCTCATCTAGATATTGATTCAACCTACAAACCTATATTGATATTCTATTCATAACAATTAGTGTAGAGATGCTTTATATAGTATGCCAAACAAGATCATTTCTCTTTTACATATGAAATGTTCATATTACTCTTTAAGTTGCGAAGGAAAATAATATATCATTAATTAGGTTTCCATTAAAAATAAATTTTGAATCTTTTTATATACAGGTGTAAAATAAAAGAATTGAGGATGATAATAGTTATATAATCTTTAGTGGTACATTAGACAACATTAGATGAATAAAATAAAACAAATTATAGACATAAGAATTTATTGCATAGATTCTTATTGGACTAGAATACCATACTAAAGCTTTAGCATTTGGTAATAGCTTTTTGAAGTAGAACTAGCATATCAATAAATAATTTACTTCACAATACTTAGTGCATTACAATATTTTTGGACTAAAAATGGTAATGAAAATAATTGTACATAATATTTTCCTATATTTAATAGAATTTTATGTGTGATTGACACTCCAAATAATGACTATCACTTCACTCATAACTCATAGAGCCATCAAATATGGTCCTCTTATATGCCAACTAATCAGTACACTAGTTAGTTGTTGTTACCACAAATAGGCCAACACTACAAGCACACTCTTATTAATATGACTAGGTGCCTCTTTGTGGAGAAGACATTTTTTCTTGTTTGGCTCTTCTATTTTGGCACAATAGATTGATACTATACCCCCAATTCCTAATTCATAGCTTCATTCTTAAGAGAATGAAGATAATCGTCTCACTAAATTCTATTGGGAGATGGTGTACATAACCTCTTGGTCTTCTGGAAGCCGAAAAGTACTTCGAGTCCATCAACTCTAGTTCCACACTGTAGAAATTTTTGGATATTTCCTTCCAAATATCCTTTGGTGCAAAACCATCATTCTCATAATAGAAAAAAGGTGGTCCTTGCATGAACACATTTATTTCCTGCAAGCGTGGCCCAATAGGTTTCCCAAGAACTCCAAAACCAGTTAGTCCCTCGGGACATAAATTAGAGATGTCACATCACACACTCCAGACATTGTTTGTTTGAATTGCATACTCTCTATGTATTTATCACCCTTTAACACTTTCCTCTGCTTTTCTCCAATTGCTCTCTCCTAGGCAACTGATGAGCTTGTTTCCATGTCATTCAAGATAATGTCTACTTGCTTTATTTTATGAAATTTACTTGCACACGAGTCTTCGTCTTCTATCTTCTTCTTCCGTACAGATATAAACTATAATTCACACTAAGATGATAATTAAATAAAATAAGCATTTGTAAAGAAAATATTTAGTCATTGGATGTTACATATAATCTAACGAATAGATCCTAGACAATTCTTGGAGAAAGGAAACATCATTGATAATCTTTTTTTGCAAATAACACTGAATCAAATAAATTAAAAATGTTTTATGTAATTTTTAAAAGTAGAACTCATACAATGCTTTCATGCATGGACGGCCAAGCCGTCTGATCCACTGCATCTGATACCATCAGAATTCCGATGACAACTAAAGAAACATCCGACAAGGATGATGTATGGCCGATGTCACTTCTTTGTCAGATAGTCGTCGATTCATGGTAGTGGGGGAGCGTCGGAATTTTGACCGTAATCCGATGATATTTTTGGCCGAAGGAGCAAACATAGCAGTCGTCGAAAGAGTTCATAACATCGTCGGAGTGCCGACGCAAATGGCATCGTCGGGAAGACCGACGATGAGTTTTTGACGGTTATATTTGTCGGAAGTCTGACGTGTTGTCGTCAAACTTCCGATAATGAGCCATCAGAAATTAGGCCCAAATGTACTAGTGATTTTTTGGATGAATTTTTCAGTTACATCCAACCCCATGAAGTTGTTTTCAATTTGACAACTCTTGATGCAATTTTGGAGGAGTTTTGTTTTAGTCACATGCCTAATTTGAGGGAGAGATTGGAGTTGTTGACAACACATCATTTTCGGATCGAAAATTCAAATTTGAACTTTTGGAGCCTTTTCTATAAGTATTTCTTCTTCTCTCATTTTTCTCAAGTTCTGAGATTGTACCTATAGTGCCAGTAGATTTTTCATTCTTTGTAACTCATTTGCTTATGAGTATTTTTCATATTTGTAATGTAGATGCCTCCCGATTCTCAATAAAATAAGTTCATCTCCTTCTCAAATTTGTCTTGTTCAAACAGTGTGTGTGAGTTCTTAGATTGAAAATATTATGATTTTATATCAAAATCCTTCATTTTCAGAAATTCCTTCAATGTTTGATTTAAGATTAGCATGCTAGAGTGCAGCTGAGTGAATGTGTTATCATTTTTTAGTGTATAAAATTGTGAAGACATCATTGTTCTTCCTTTTCACAAACATGAGAAAATCCTAGACCTTTCATGTGAATCATTTATACAAAGTATTTGTTGTTGAGTTGTGAGTGCAATAGCTTCATATATGAGTATTTTGTAAGTTTAGCAACAAAGCAAGTCATTTTTCAATTGGTGCATCATCTATCAGTTTAGTAGTTTCATTTTCAGAGCATCTTCCTATCCCTTTTCATTGTCAAGTGTTAATTTTAGGATCATCAAAAAGGAAGCCGACCTACAATTCAGAGATCTACTCTCACTATAGGATAACCACATCCTGAGGGTATTCTCATGTTGCACGAGATTGTAGATTTTTTGTATTTGCATTGAATGCAAATCCCTATGACAACACATCCTATTTGTCACATTTGTCTCACATTTGCAATCTATCTTGCCCTTGATCTTGCATTATGCACATATATACGTTGATACTTGCAACATACATGCTAAGAAACCACATACACAGTTTTATGCTACACATGTGCCATAAAATACATAAATGCGCTACTATTGACCAAAAACATGTTGAAAACCCATAGATATGTCCATATTATAAAAATACTATTTTACATGACGAAACCCCAGTTTTGCCACATATGCAGTTTTACAAAGCTTATATGCTCCATTGCACCATATATGTGCCCTAACCTAACCTATAGGCATTTCCAACCCTAACCTATATTGTTGCATTTTTGGCTACCTAAATTTTGGACCCTATGTATGATGTAATAAATGCACAACAACAAGAAAGTAAAAATGCACTTATCGGCTCTCTGTACTCCTTTGGCTTGTCATGTTTTCGCACTCACTCGAACCTATGGAATCGTTCCACCATCACTTGGATTTCTACACTACTCCTTCACTCTACTTTGTGCTTTTCTCTTTGAAGGTGATGGATGAAAATGAGGAGATAATTAACCCATGCTCCTATTTATAGACACTATAACCCTAATTTGGCCATGGTGACCTCTTGTGGTCTCCATGATTCTGTTTGCTTCTCCTTAGCCTGTCTTTTACTTTTTTCACCTGCATGTCTTCCTTCCTACTCTATATAATCCTTTCCTCTTATTGAAAGATTATCCAATTTTGTGCATGTTTTTCACCCAATCTCTCAAGGGGTCATGTCACCATCCTTATTAGGCGCATCCTTATGTATCAATGAATTATTTTTCTTTGAAACAATGTGATAAACTCCATTATCTCAAAGAGGGCAAAATGTAGACACCTAAAAATATCCTAGCCTAATTAAATAAATATTTTATCCTATCGTCTATTAATTAAATAGATACTTATTTATTTAATTCATTCATTAACCCTTTTTTAAGTCTTTCCTAATTTAAATAAGTGTTTTTATTTATTTCAATTTCCTTTTCTCAAATTCAATAAGTACTTTATTTATTTAATTTATCTAGATCCACTCTTCTATTAACTAAATAAACATTATTTAATTAAATCATTTAGCCTTTTCTTTCCATGACAAGTGGCTTTCATCTCTTAATTCACCTCTAACCACCTTCCGATTTTTTTATTATTTCCTATACCTACTCTCTAATCCTAGATGACAATTTATCCTTTCACCTCTTAATCTGAACCCTCCATTTTTAGGGTGCTCTCTATAAAAGAGGCTCATTCCTCTCTCTTTTCAATAGAATCAAGTTCAAATATACCTAAATTCTCTCAAATTGTCTACTCCAACCACACATTTGCCATTGATCTCTTGTGCAACCAACACATCTTACAAAAACTATACTAAGCAAGATCAATGAAGATAGGAGGACAATGGACATCAAAGCCATCCAACATGTGAATGGTATAATATGATTTAGTTCATGATTTTACATGTTTATAATTCTATGCTGATGTTATTTTGGATTGTATTGTAATTCTAGGTTTTTTTTTGTTGAATCTTATTTAGATTTACAATATTAGAGGTATCCAAATCTGGCATAAACACCATCCTTCTAGATATACATCAGCATTTGCACTAGATAATTCAATATTATCATAACATGTGTAAATAGTCTTTCCTACTATTAGAACTTCCACTTCATCATCATACTAGAAACCATAACTATATAAAATTACACTAGATAATTCAATAGTACCATAACACATAAATAGTCTTTCCTACATATTGGAACTTCCACTACATCATCTTTACTTCATTATCATACTAGAACCCATAAGTACATCATCCTTACTTCATCATCTATGTCAACTTAAGATAAGTTGACATCAATGAAAAGACAATACATCAACTCAAGTTTCCCACAACTTATATGAGCAATGTGCTTGTACATTTTAACATATCTCATCCATTATATGGGTATTTTTAAGAAGCTAAGTTCACTTTTTGGCCAAGAAGTGGAAGGTTTATTCTTGATTTTTAAGATTTTTCATAATTGATCTAAAAAATTGAAGCACTTAAAGATTGGATCTTGAAAAAATTTAGTACTATGAAATGTAGTACTCAGGGTCTAGTTTTTAAATATGTAGCTTATTTTCATACCTAGATGATTAAAACATTTATTTACAAAAAGGGGGATAGGGTCGTACCTTTATATAATATTGGGTAAAAGTGCAAAACTATGTCATGTTTTAGGCCAACTTATCAGCACAAGTGAATTTAAGTAATTCTAACTAAAAAATAATTTTAGTCAAACATATGGTCTATAGAAATTCATTATAGCTATCTTATATATAGGCCACAACTTTTCCAATTGGAATTGTCTACTAAATGTATATTTTATATCACTTTGGGTCTAAATACCAATTTATTTATTTGTTTTTAAAAACTCAATGTTTCAACAATTCCTACTCTTATAAATAATATTTTTTTTGAAATGTAAAAATACCCTTTTATAGATCTATAAGTTAATTTTCCAAAATATATATCTTTTAATATTTTAATTAGTTTTTAATATTTTTTTTTATTGAAAGTAGGTCATCGGCACTAAAATATAAGGTTGATTATCTTGTAAAGGAAAAATGCTAAAATTTATTTTAAAAATTTGAAAAAAAAAAATGCACTAGAGAAAAGAGTCTATGTTAAGATGATTTAATTCTTTTCTAATTTGGATAAATAATTAAGAAAAAAGGTGACACCAAATGGAAAGAGTTATATTTCAGTACACACAACTTTTCAAATTTATAGAAAATAATATAGACATAAAAAATTGTTAAAAAATTATTTTTACACTAAAGATTGAAATTATCAATATACACAAAAAAATTAAAGAAAAGAAGGTAAAATTTACTATATAAAGTGTGACACCTCGTGTAACTTCAATTTCAGCATTTTATCAGCAACTAAATTATAGTGTTTACTTTATAGGAAAGTATATTCATATAATTTTTAAATTTAAAAAAAAATTACAAACATAAAATAAATTAAAAAATCCACATTTGATTAGTTTACATCATTTCCAAATTCAAAACATATATTTCACTTTCTATTGATTCAATCTAAAAATTTGAATCAACATTGGCCAGTTCCTTTATAAAAATGTGACACAGCTTTGTGCTTTTACCCTATTACATAATTTCATAATAACACCACATAGGGTGCATGCGGAGAGCACACCTAGCAAAAAATAAACCTAGCAAAAAGAGACCAACAAAATACCACTAACACTAACTAAACTAGAGACAAAAATAGTAGCAAAAACCACTAACATGACAAAACTAGCAAAACCTACTAACCACTAAAGGCACAAAGAGATGTCCTACTAGTTAGAGGCATTACCTTCTTACCAATCCTTACATAAACTAAGAACTCTATCAGAGAAGGAAATATTTTTGTTTGAATCTTTAACAGAATTAGGGGTACCAAAATTCAAAGTGTCCTTAATTATGGAAGAAAGGGGCTCCACCGAAGTATAATGAGAAAGAACATGTTGCATGCATTTGGCCCTCCTCCAATCGATTTCATATTATATTGCTTTGAGAGAAGCTGAATTTTTAACCACCATATCCTAAATTCATTTGTCCATTTCCTCAATTTTCCCATCAGGAGCTCCTGATTCTCTTTCAATTCGAGAATAATTTTGTTCTTGTTTTTCTGCATCACCTTCTCAACAAGCTCATTCAATCTCCCCTCCACCTTTTCCCAGTTCTCCAGCTTTTCAGTCATATCACTTTCTACTTCCCAAACACGTTCATCTTTGAGTTCCATAACCCATTTATTATCTCTCACCCTCGCCTTATCCATTGCTTCCAACCTATTGATTTCTTTGATTGCCACATCGAACTATGAGAGAAGCCATTTGATAACCATTTCCTATGTTTCCACATTCTCCTCCAGTTTCAAAATCATTTCCTCAGTATCTAAGGGGGCCTTTTTAAGATTAGAGGGCTTTTGATTAGAGGGAAAGGGAGCCACCTCCTTAGATGCGGTAGATGACCACTCAGACTCTGAAGCAGAAGAAGATTCATAGTCCTCAACCTCCTCCTCTTCACTAGACTCCAACACCTCCACCTTTATGGGGGAGGGTAGAAGAAGGATTTTGTTTTTCCTCTCTACTAAGGTTAAAATGGGTGGGGACAAGTTTTGGCTTAGAGGTAGAACCAATAGTTGAGGTAGTTTTAGCCATAGGGACCCACAGATCTTAATTACCAGATTTGGGTCCAGTAAGGGATTAGAGGGCTTAGAAGGGGACCTACCCAAAGGGGTTAGAGAAAGATGAAAATAATATAGTCTAAGGATTAAACCTTGATGAAGGGGTAGATAGTTCTTTGACTTAGCTCTAGCAATAGATTGCGATAAAGATGAACAAACCTATAAAGCAAAGTTCATGCGGATTCCATACCTCATGTGGTTTATCATGGGGAAGATCTTAGTGTGAAATCTTTTATAACGGTCATTAAAGGTGAAGAATTTTATCAAAAGAAGGACTGCATCTTTCCATTTTCCTAGGAGCTCTTCTCTGTTGTAACCACTTTGCAGCTTCGACACTCCCTCACTCTCCTTGAAGAATTGCTTGAATTCTTTTTTTAAAGAACCCTTCAGCTTCTTAGAAATAATAATGCCATCGTCTGGAAGTAGAGGATGGCAATGGTGGAATTGTGGCCAGATATCACTTTCTATCTCTGTAATACCTACTTCTGCAAGGAAGACGAGAAAAATTACAAGAGGATTGACATGGCTTTGGGGTGGCTCTCTTCATGGATCCCTTATCATCAACTCAGGATTAGCGCTACCAGGTATTTTTTTAATTCCTAAATTAAATCATTCTTGTGCCTATACTAAAATTCATTAGGTGAAGAATATAGAATTTTGCAAATCCTAGCAAATGGTCTAGAAACTAAGCGATTATAGCTATAAACATTGCTCCAGTACTTAAACCATTCCTTGATTTCCATGGGTCGATAACCATTTCTATTAATACAAATATTGCTTAAACTCTAGGAGACATGTTTAAGTAGTCATTTTTTAATATTTTTTAGCTGATTTTAAATTATATCGTTCCTCACATTATGTCTTCATACATCACATTACTTTGAGGAGATTTGTGTACACTTCATGCACTTCATCATTTTATATGCCAAACCACATTTAACGTACCCAATCCATGTTTTAATGGATACCCATCTCGAGCACTACATTATCTGGTACATGCATACTTTGAGTTGCGACTCTAGACATTGCTTTATCCCTATGGTTTTTGTCAAATTTGGGTTCCATATTTTTTTCGTCGTGGACTCGGCCTCTATTGTAACGGCTTTTAATGTTGAAGCTAATCGAATTAATAATTTCCAATTCCACTGATTTCATACTCTACACTATGCCCAAAAGTCATTCGCTAATCCATCTCTTCGTTCAAAACGACTGAAAATCTTTAGAGAATTACCTTGTTTTGTTCAATGTACATTACTTGTTTATATCTGAGTCCATACCCTGCCCAAAGTACCATTATGGAACTAACTACGATAATATTGGAGACAAGTAGTGGAAATTTAATTTTACACTTGCCATGAATAACTTAATCTGAACTTAAAAGTAAAATTCAACTTTAGCATTAATATTTGTAGCAACACTTAATGATTCCTATAGCAGCATTGAAATATGGTACAATTATACAAAACGGAACATACTTGCAGTCTTCTAGTAGTAGTTCCTGAAGCATCCAGCAAAGAACAGATATGTTGCATCTTAGTAACAATAGCAAACATCAAAGTCCTGCGATCAACCTCACATCCAGGCAACTGTAAATCGCCCGCTTCCTTTTGGCGCAAGATCTTATATTCAATCTTTTCTGAGACTTTTACTAGTCGACCTTAAGTTTAAGTCTTTGCCTTTACTACTTTTGTTTGGAAGTTTATGAAGCCACTCCAACAATCCATTTTAGTTCTAGAGTAACACTTATACTCTTTTGGTTGCACCTCATAAAGTCTTGTTCCGTCTTTTCTAGTTATTAAATCTGTGATGAAATTGCTAATCATAGCATTTACCATTGGTATTGTATTTACTTACGCTAGTTTTATTTAAGGAGAGAAACGATAATTTTATTCTATTACCCGACGTTTGCAATGCATGTATGTGGAGTACTTATCAATTTATGTTGAGATCATAAGATAACAAAGTAATCTTATTAATAAAATCTCTAACTTCATGGTTGATTTTTATAGTATATTAATATTATAAGTATTAATATTGTATAACGAATAACTGAATAATATTTAGTATATATGTATTAGAGACAAATGTGTTAGTCTTTAAGTTGATCATTCTTGGTTTTAGTATTTATTTTATTTGTAGGAAGAATCTACATATTAAGATTCTATTATGATATATGAGAAGATATGGTCCACGTGAAATACCCTCATAGATCATCTAAATATCCTTGCATGTCATTTAGATGCATGGAAAATATAGATAAAGGGCCTCCACAACTCAATAGATTTCAAAATGATGAGGCTATCATTGATTACATTGGACTTCAAGATGATCTTCCTATTGTGGACCATAGAGCAAGATTCATCATTGAACTTGATAGTGCAGCTTATTTTGGAGAAGGTGCCAAGCATTTCAGTTGCAAAATTTAAAAAATATATAATAAAAGGTCTTCTAGTGAAAATTGCAATGTGACACTTTTAGACCATGAAAAAGTAAAAAGAAAGGGACATATCTAGTGGTGAAAACCTCTCCAAGGTGCCAAAGGATGGACGGCTTGACACTCTTCCCCTAAGAACATATCATGAACGATTACTTGTGCTAATAGAAGAGACAATAAAGCCCCTAATTTTGTATATATCAACAATAACAGTAGCATTGGGGGCAATTTTAGCACAACAAGACTATGAAGGAAAAAAGAGATCCATTTACTACATCAGTCATACACTAGTGGGATATGAGCTCAATTACACTCCGATTGAGCATGTGTATATTTTCATAGTTTTTCCCTCGCATAAATTGTTAGACTATGTGCTCACTCACAAAATAAAGCTCATAGAAAAGATCAATCCCCTCAAGTACTTGTTCAACAAGGCCACTCACACTAGTAGATTAGCAAAATGGGTAGTGATCCTTAGTGAATTTGATATTGAAAATATCAAAAGAAAGCCATCAAAGAACAAGTCATTGCAGATTAGCTAGCAGATGCACCTATAGATGGCTTCCCATTGATTTCAAATTTTTTAGATGAATCCATTCTAGTAACATCACCTTTAAGATTATGATGACTCTATTTTGATGGATCATTCGAACACCATGGAATAGGAGTAGGAATCCTTTTTGTCACACCTCAAGGGGATTGCATTCCAAAATCTTATAGACTATTCCTTCCACAAACAATATATTGTAGAATAAGAGGCACTTACTACAAGACTATGGATTGCAATTCAATGGAGGATCCAAGAATTTTAATTTTTAGTGATTCTTGTTAATCATTCAGTAAACAAACAATGATTATCAAACAAAGGATGAAAAGTTGATGCCTTAGAAACAGATGGTTGATAACATCAAGAAATATTTCATAATTACTTTTGAGTATATTTCTAGAGAAAACAATAGGATTGTCGATGCAATGGCTACCATTACTTTATTTATTGATATTCCACACATTACAACTCGATGTGAGTTCTTGGTTGATAATCTCTTGGTCCCTTCATATGAGAGCCCTTCATGTGAGCTTACATGTGTTGTTCGTTATAATTCCCCTTGGTATGATGACATCTTCTTCTACCTTTGCAATAACACCCTTCCACCAAACCTATCTAGCAATCAATGTTGTACCTTAATTTGCCAAACTTCCTATTATGTTATCATTGTTGACACCCTTTACTGCACATGTCTCAATGGTACTCTCCTTAGATATTTAGAGCATATTTCCAAACCGTGTTACATGAGGTACATAAAGGTATATGTTGGTCTCTCTAATGGTCCAATCCTAGCTAAGAAATTGATGAGGACTAGTACACCATGCAGAATGATGGGCCTATCAATTTATCAAGAAATGTAAGTTGTGTCAGATTCATGGAAACTTCATACATGTTCCAACACAAGAACTATAGTCAATTGCAAAACCCTTGCCCTTTTCCCAATGGGGACTAAAACTTGTGGGTATGATTCACCCTTTGAATCTTCCAATGCCCATAAATTCATTATCACTATCACCAAGTATTCACAAAATGGATTGAAGTCATTCCTTTCATACAAGTCACTAACAAATACATTGCCATGTTTATCCTTAATTATATCATATGTCAATATGGTGTCCCTATCTCCATCAACATTGACAAATGGGCATCCCTTCAAAAATTAGGATTTTAGTGGACTCTATGAGAATTTTCATATTTAGCACCACTTTTACACCCTATACTATGCCCAAGGCAATGGTCAAGTTGAGGCATCTAATAAAACCATCTTGAAAACTTTTAAAAATATTGCCAGTGATGCTAGCCATGCTTGGCACATAAAACTTAATCCTGCCTTATGGGCCTATTGTACGAGTGTGAGTGCCCCCACTAGAGATACACCATATTCACTTATCTACGAATACAAATCTATCTTACCCATTGAGGTTGAGGTACCACCATTGCGAGTCTCCTTGAATGTTCTTATTAGTGATGAGGATTACCAAGTCCCTTGGCTTCAATATTTTAAAATTATTGGATGAGTGTTGCCAAAAAACTTTCAATTACCTTAGATCATATCAACAACAGATGTGTCATAGTTACAACCACAAGGTCCCACATTTGAGGTAGGTGACTTTTTTCTCTATGAAAATCCCAAGAATCAACAAGATGGAGAGAAAGACAAAAAATCTGGACCTAACTAGTTTGTCTCCTACATTGTTAAGTTACAATATATGGCTCTAAATCTTATCAGATATCTACTCTTGAAGTTGAACCACTTGAAGATCATATCAACAACATGCAGCTTCACAAGTTATACACTTCATCCCTTAAAATCAAAAACACAAAAAAATAAAAAAATAAAAAATAAAAAGTTAAAAAAAGTAAAGAGAAATAAATTCATCCAATGGTGAAAACCACTTCAGTAGAACCCTAGGCAAGTAACATGGTGTAAATGAGGCAACCGACATTATGTGTAGTGACTATAGGATTTTTCATTATCCTTTCACTTTTCACACACTCACACACATTAGTTCATAATAAACTTTTCATCCCCATCGCGGCTTTCTATTGCTCTACTAAAGTAACCTTACACAATAAAACTTTTGCCTGCCTTCCTTAATGCAAAATAATTAGGTCCTATCTCTAACTGGGGGCATATCCTTGACCTAGTGATGGAATGGGATCTATGGTACTACATGTTATGAGGAACTTTTCTTTTCAACCTTCTTTCTTCTACTTACAATCCACAATTAAATAATTATTGCATTTCCAACCTGCAATAAACCTTCCACTTTTCTTTGCAATAAAGTGTTTGTTTTATGGAGTGAGATACTTTTACGTGAACTTGTGTAGCACTAAGCTTTAACCAAATTAATCTTTTGATTATCTTGAAATCGTAGCATTAGTGGCGATCTTGTTTGTCTTATCATTGTCTATCCATTATCAGGATATTATAATAAATGTAAAATGTAGCAAGAAATATTTGTGGCATAAGGATTCCACTGATTGTTGGTTTAGGTATTTTTATTCCAGGATATTAACCTTAGTGACCTAATCTTGGTTCATTCTAGTTACCCCACAATACTCTCATCTAACCTTAGTGTCTTTTGCCGGTTTGTCTACCCTAATCTCCGTTTCTCTCAAGAGATTGTCTGACCTCTTTCTCCAATTTATTTTTCACCCAAACTATCAAGGGATATAACATCACTTTTCAAATTGGGGTAGGTATCATTTAATTTTTATTTTGTGAAACAACATGATAAACTACCTTGTCTAAAAGAGTGGCAAAAATGTAGACACCTAAAATTGTTCTCTAATTAAATACATATTTTTATTTATTTAATTAATTAATTTATCTTTTTCTTATTATCCATATGATAACATGTCTCCCTAAATACCTACTCCTTAATCCCAACCCTCCATTTTAATTTAACCTCTTAATCCTATTCAACCTTTTTCTTTACCTTTCCATCTCTTAATCTCCTCCCTTCATCTTTACCTACAATTCAATCCTATTGAATCTCTTTCACCTATGTGATCTTAGCCATTCTTTTCACCTCTTAATCTCAACCCTTAATTTTCTCAGATGCTCTCTATAAAGGAGGATCACTCCTCTTGTTTTCCGTAAGTTATCATACTTAGAGCATACATCATCTTTGCATCATATCTTTACATCATCACAACCACATCCATTCTTCTTTGATATCTTGTGCTAGAGTGTAACACAAATATGAGAGCAACAACATCAAATACAAGATCATGGAGGATAGGAGAACAATACAAACAAGCATACTTTGTTTGTGAATGGTATAATCTTTGTTATTTGATTGTTATTTACATGCATGATATGTCTCCGTTGATTTAGTTTGTAGATGTATGGTTTAGTGGTTGGATCTTTAGAGTTTAAAAATGGGTAAAAGTACAAAAACAATGCCATGTTGTGAGATTTTGCCAAGATCAAGAGCTCAATGAAATGTACAAAATAGAGAGACAAGCTATAGGACAAGAATAAACTATATTCTCATCAATAGATAAAAAAGATTGGTGTTCATACAATGAATATGAAACTATATATATATAGGCAAGGCTATATGGATATGTGAGCACACAAACATGACATGTGGCTCAATAAGAAACAAGGGTAGGTAGGAAATATATATGGTAGGTAGGAGAAACAATAAAATATTCCACATAAGGTGGATCACCCACCGAAGGTGGAAGTATCACTCCACAATAAGTGGATATGATAAAGTAGTAACAAGATCAACACCATAAAAGGTGAAAATTCTCGTACACACACTATCCCAATGTGGAACAAACACCCAAGTGTCTCATACCCAAACTACTATGAAATGCATTTCCTAAGTAAACTTAAGTATAGTGTAACAATATCCATGATGAATAATTATTTACAACAACACCCCTCCTTAAGTGCAACTTAGGGGAATGCACTTAAGTCTACAATGCAACTAAGAAATGAAAGATGGGTCTCGGCTACGAGGCCATGTTAGGTACCCATGTACAAATGCAAATGCATGGACACCAATGCAATGAAATCTCTCACAAAGCGGGGAAAGAGAGAAAAACCCAATGGGAAAAAACCCTCCCCCAAAAGGGAGATGAAAGCTATACAAGAGAAATCTCATAGAAGAATGTGAGGAAAAAGTTCCCCCCATATGAGAGAAGAAGAGAGGCTAGGAAGCCCCCCCTCAATGTAGAATTTGCACCAATGATAGAAGCTTGATGATGTATGAATAAATTTCTCCACAAATGTCGAACAACATTCCTCTCCTTAGGAAGAAAAAAAACCAAAGGCATATCCATGAAGTCTCCACAATCATGAAGGGAAGATGTATGAAAAAAACTGATGATGAATAAAGTCTTTGAAAACTGCTCAAGTGTCCCCATGTCAAAGATGAAAGATACCCCTTCCAAAGGTGGTAAACTGCTCCACACTGCTAAAAAAGGTACTCCAAGATCTAGTGGAGATGAATCTAGAACAAGTCCCAAAGACTCACATGTCTCCTCAAAGCATAAAGAGACCTCCTCCAACAGCTATACATAAGTATCCATAATCATGTCAACCTCGAAAGAATGATCATGTAGAGAATGAACAAGAGGGTCAGAGTGCTCCCTCCAAACAATCGAAGAAGGATCATCTTCATCAAAGAGAAGATAAATATCAACAATGATGTCTCCCAAATCTGCAATGTAGGATTCCACAAGCAAACCTACAATGTCTGTCAAGTAATCATCCCATGAATCTGAAGCTGGAAGACATGAAATATCCTGCTACACTGAATCACATGAAGGCAAGATTGTCACACTATCTGCATCATTAGGTGCAATAGGTGATGTGATATCAATAGGAGGAGATGAAATAGAAGGCTCAAGAATAGGGTCACATGTGAGAATCCCCAAGTTTAAGTACCCAAAGTTTTCCACAAAATCTGAACCATCACAAGAAGTGTGATCATCATGTGTAGAATCATCATATGTAAAATCATCATCATCAACAAAATCTGAAAAAAAGGAGTATAACCAAGATGCATGATCAACCACTCCAGTCGCAATGATAGCTCTAGTCTCCAAGTCTCTAATGAAAACCAACTCAAGTGTGAACTCCACAATTCTCTTAGTTGTACCATGTGTGATTTGATAGATGGAAAGGAGATTGTTTGTCAAGTGGGGTACACACAACACATCATTGAAGGAGTTATCCCCAATGGCAATAGATCCTTTTCCAATCACATCCATGTATGTATGATTGCCCATCAAAATCTGTGGCATGGTGCAAAGCTCAAATGAAGAGAACATAAACTGCGAAGATGCCATATGATGAGAAGCCCCTGAATCTAAAAGCCATCTCCTTGAATCATGACTTGTAGTATCACAAAGAGATTTTCCTTTTCTTGTCCCAAAAGAGTGAGTCTTCCCACTTGTAGAAGCCATGAATGCTTGCCCTTTTCCTTTTGAATGTGTGGAAGTGGAAGTTGATGAATCATCCTTCTTGTAGACATTAGGCAAATCAATGTTATGTTTTTTGAGGATGTGTGAGAGTTCATAAATCTTCTTAGAATTGTCCCTCTTGGAAGAGGATGAATCTCCTTGTTGTGGAGAAGGTGGTGCTTTGTACTTAGGCTTTGATTGTCATTTCTTCTTGTTTGAGTTGTCCTTTCCTTGATTTCCTTTGTTCCCTTGATTTGCCACTAATGCTTGAGACTTAGAAGTCTTAAGAATGCCCATGCTTATCAACTTAGTTTGTTCCATCATCAATATTTTGACGAAAGCATCAAATGTAGGCATTGTGTAGATTGAATCCATTGTCATCCTATGGGTTTGGAAACTAGAAACAAATGTTGCATATTCATGTGGAATTTTTCCCATAAAGTTGAAGATCAATTGAGTATCCTTCTTATCAATGCCACAATCCTTGAGTTGTGCCCTCAACTCTTTTGCATTAGTGACATAATCTTGTATAGTATCAAAGTTCTTGGGATCTAACATGGTGAGATCACTGTCAATTTGATATCCCCTAATCACATCAAATTGACCATACAAGTCTTGAAACTTTTGCCAAGCATCCTTGATTAGAGTACATTTCTCAATATGATATTTTTAGTGAGCCAATCCAAGTGACCAACTAGATCAACCTTAAGATCATCAGGAGCAACAATAGTTCCATCAATGTAATGAGTTAGACCCTTTTCCATAAGTTTACTCCATGCATCAATTTTCCAAGTAGCATAATTATGAGGAGTTAGAAGAAGAAACTTAGAAGAACCCATAGAAGAAAAAAGGAAGGAACACAAGAGAAAAAAATCACTAAAGACACCCCCCCCCAAAAAAATTCAATCAATCAAAGTACCCCCCCAAAAATGATGATTTTGGCACTTTATATGTAGTGTGTGTACAATAGGCCACTTGCAAACAATGGCAAGGTGGACTTCTGATTTTATTTTACAACTGTCCCAATAAGATGAGAACTACAAAGAAAAAGACCATCAAGATAGATATATGCAATACAAGTGCCAAATTGGCCAAAAAAGACCATATGCTAAAAGTAAACTTTATACCCAAAATTTATGCAAACTGATAGCATATTATGAGAGTAGACAAAAAATTATGGACTTTAAAAAAAAATGGCACTTGAAAAGGAGTTCGTATGAGTCCAAACAGAGTCCTAGAAGTTGTAAAAATGAGGATTGGATAGGTACAGTCACCAAAAACTAAGATTTATGAAACATCTGTTCATCAAAATCATAAAATAATTCCACCATGAAAATGTACACGAAATTATAGCCCATTTCAAAAAAAATTGCACCAAAAAAGGAGCAAAAGTGAGAAAAATATGGCCATTTGAAGTTGAACTGCAAAATAAAAAAGCTCAATGAGAGGGGCCTGCAAAAATTTCAAAAAATGATGACTCAGCAAACTGCGAGTCTAAATTTGACGGTTGTCTAGCTGTCGCAAAAAAATTGCCTACGTGGTGTCCGTACAGCAAGAATGAATGGCATAGCCTATTGACTGGATTGCGGAGGTGGCAAAAAAAATCGTACTATTGACTATGCAAAGCATTGATGTGGGCAGATGTGTCGAGGTTCATGTGGCATGGTCGAAGCTGTCATTGACTAGCCACCGCCTGCAGGGAGTCTGGTGTCCTGTGCCAGAGAGGGAGGTCAGTGGCCGGTGCAGCACAGGGTCCGTGTGGCAGAGAGGCCTGGCGTGGTCCATGTGGTAGGTGGTGCCGACAGAGTTCACGTGGGCCAGCAGGAACAGTTCATATGGGCTGGCAGAGAAGTTGTCGAGCTGGGAGGTGCCACCGGAGCAAAGAAGCCAGATGCACGACAAGGAAGATGCCGACAAGAGGTCGAGAAGATGTCGGAAGGATGTGGGGGCTGGCCAGGAGGACTGCGAGGGCCGGTCGGTGGCTGACTGCAGGGTACAGCCCTGCAATAAAATCTGCAGAGTACTAAGATCATGAGGGGGTTTGCGAACCCCCCCAAAAAAGAAAAAATTAATTTTTTTTAATTTTTTTTTTTTCAAAAAAAAATTCAATTTTATTTTTCTACGCAATAATAAATTTTTTTTTCAAAAAAAAAAAAAAGAAATTCGAAATCCATACCGTACCACCCAAATTGAGCAAATTTATTCCTCCAAGCCTGAAATTTGACTTTCACCAAAATAGGCCGAATTTATACTCAAAATTCATCGAAATGGCCACCCAGATGCAATGGCGAGGTCGGATTTGGTCTAGGACACCTCCAAAATATTTTGCTCCTCAAATCTGCCTCTTGACGTCGCAATAATGTCTCACAAAGACGAATCAATGACACTCTAATGGGTTTGATACCATGAGATTTTGCCAAGATCAAGAGCCCAATGAAATGTACAAAATAGAAAGACAAGATATAGGACAAGAATAAATTGTATTCTCATCAATAGATAAAAATTATTATTGTTCATACAATTAATATGAACCTGTATATATAGGAAAAGCTATATGGATATGTGAGCATACAAACATGACATGTGGCTCAATAAGAAACAAGAGTAGGTAGGAAATATGTGTGGTAGGTAGGAGAAACAATAAAATATTCCACATGAGGTGAATCACCCACCGAAGGTGGAAGCATCACTCCACAATAAGTGGATATGATATGGTTATGTATTTATAATCATTTATTTATTCTTTTAGTTTTTAATTTTTGTCCCAAATTCTTTTTTTCTTTTTTGTTTTTTAGTGGTTTTGAAGGTGGTGCTTGGCTTTCCTTTTTTCTTTTCTGTGGGTGGTTAATCCCTTGGAGTTTTTTAGGTCTCCCATCCTTCAAGTGGTCTTTTCCTTTTCTCTTTCCTCTATCCTTGTTTCGCATGCCTTCCCCCACCCCTCTCCTCTTTATATTTTGCCTCAAATCTGCAACTCAACATCTTTCATGTCTTGGGAATTCTTTTCATCCTGATGATGAATCACGGAGTGTGATTCGAAACGTTGATGGAAAAATATACACACAATCGAATCCAGAAAAAAATACACTAGAAATGCAAAATGGATTGTGGAAATCTCATAGCTTTAATCGATACCCTTCATGGGAGGGAACTATCTATGAAATTTAAGCAGCTGGAATTCCTAAGAATCAAACTAGCAAAGAGAGTTGCAGATTTGGCTTTTCTTAAAAGGTGCAGAGACTATCATTTGATCCCCTCCTTTGTGAAAATATCTCACCATCTTTGGAGTCCCTACACCAAATCCATATTCTCTCGGGCATGTCTTTCTCTACTCAGATCGGTCATTAAATCCACAAGGAGAGCTATTGATTTCTTAAATTCCAGGTTACTTCCTCTGCATCTGGAACTTGCTTCATCTCTTCGACCTGATCTGTGGCTTCGCTTAGACTTGACATCATACGCAAGGGCTTCGGGCCACAAAGAAGAATGCAGCAAAAGACAGAAGAGGAAATTCTACAATCTCCAACGCCGTCAACAAGGGAGCCATTCCTCTTCTCCATCTGGCCAATGTTATCCAGCCTCCTCTATTCCTCCTCATTCATCACCATCTCTGTCTAACCCCCACGCTTCGGTTTCTCCACCTACCCCCTTCCCTTTTCCTCCACCCCCTCCTTCCCTCTCTGTTGACCTAGCTCCCTCTTCTCGTAGTTCATGCTCGGACCCAGCTCGGGACTCTTCCACCTCGAATCGGTCACTAGTAGAGAGTGCAGAAGCCGCTACCCTCCACTTTCTTAACCGTGAGGCATCCATGGACCAGGCTCGTGGGAACCTCGATCGATCTTCGACTCCTCCAGAGGATCCAGGTCACCTCACCGTTGAGATTGTAGCAGAAACGGTGGTCCACCACGTTCATTCTCCCTAGGCGTCCATCAACTTGGCAGAAATGGGTGTCTCCCAGTCTTCGATTCTTCCCCTCCACTCTTGTCCGCTGCAGCATTTTGTCAAGTTCCCTGAGAGCGTAGTAGATATCACCGTGGAGATTGGAGATGCAGCCACACCTTTGGGTTCGTCCACCGCCATAGCTCAACCTGCAATTCACCAACGGCTCCTCAGTAATGGCTCTCCTCGGTCAACCCCTGGTACGCTGTCCTCTTCCCCGGTTATCCAATCTCGTGCCTTTTGCTTTAATTGCTCTGCCATTTCCTATTTTTGTGGTTGCGTAGCTTGCAGACTTTTCCAACCTCGAGCCACTCCTCCTCTGTCCCATCACCCGGTTGAGGCACGTGAGGTTAGTCTTTCATGCCCATGTGCCCAGCCACACCCGACTCTTCCTACGGAGGATGTGGACACATCCTCCGTGGCTCATCTTCCTCCACATAATCCTTGCCCGACCATTCCCCTTGTTGTGAACTCATCCCATTCCTTGCAGTCTTGTCCTAATGTCTTTTCGGCCCCCCCACCCCCCACCTTGGATCTCGGCACTCGTCCTAGGTCAGCTCCTATCCTTAACCCCATTAGTAATTGGGAGTCCAAACTTGTTATCAACCTCTCTCCCACCCCCATTGATCCTCTCGCTTTTAACTTCCTCAAGCGAGGTCTTAACTTTGCCTTGACTCCCCGCAACATTCCGCACATCGACTTCCTCATCGAGATCGAAAATGCGGTGCATACCCTTCCCCTTGATATTGCTGAAGAGGTTAGACAAGATTGTGCTGTAGCGCTTCGTTATGCTAAACCTCCTAAATTCAACATCCCTAAAGCTGAGCTGTTGGCCTTTAATAATCTAATGCATAATAATGACCTTATCATCTCAAGAGCTGACAAAGGTAATGCCACGGTCATTATGAGCAAACCAGATTACTTGGCCAAAATGGAAATCCTCCTCTCGGATTCCAGCAGTTACAAAATTTTGTCTCGTAACCCGTGCCCAAAGATTTTGAAGGCAGTTAGATCTGCTATTTCCAACTCCTCCTTGGATGATTCTACCAAACTTCATCTTCTTCTGTCTAAGGAAGTGACCCCTCGTATATATGGGGTCCCAAAAATTCACAAAGCCAACATTCCTTTGAGACCCATTGTCGATACCATTGGGTCTCCGACTTACAAGTTAGCCGCTTTTCTTGCCAAATTAATCTCTCCGCTTGTTGGCAACTCCAACTCCTTCATCAAAGATTCCAACCAATTTGTCCAGTTTATCAAGGACACCAAGTTGGACCCTCAAGACACTCTTGTGAGCTTCGATGTGGTGTCCCTCTTCACCAAGGTCCCTATTCTAGACTCCATAGAGATTGTCAAGCATAAGGTCAATGAGGAAATCGCCTCTTTGGTGGAACTTTGCTTAAGGTCAACCTTCTTCGCCTTCCAAGGCGTTATCTATGAACAGGTTGACGGGGTAGCCATGGGCTCCCCTCTCTTGCCGGTCATTGCCAACATATTCATGGAACATTTTGAAGAGGTGGCCTTACATTCTTTCCCCCTCAAGCCAAAATGGTGGAAACGATATATGGATGACACCAATGTATGTTGGCCCCACGGCTTGGACATGTTAGAGGAATTTCATACTCACCTCAACAACATTTCTCCGTCTATTACCTTCACCAAAGAACTTGAATCCAACAACCTTTTATCTTTTCTCGATGTCTTAATCTGTAAAAAGCCTGATGGATCCCTTGGTCGTCAGGTGTTTCGCAAAACTACCCACACTGACTTATATCTTCATTCGTCTTCTCATCACCACCAGAGACAGAAAGTTGGGATCCTCAAAACCTTGGCTTTAAGAGCCCACCGGATTTGTGATAAGGATAACTTAGACCAAGAGCTCTCCCATCTTCGTCAAGTCTTCCTTTGGAATGGCTACTCGAACAAGCAGATCACTAGGGCCTTCCTCCAAGCCAAATCTCATTTCCTTTCCATCTCGAATCCCATGCCCTCTCCATCTCAGGCCACGTATGTCTCTCTCCCTTATGTTGAAGGCATTTCTCACAAAATCTCAAAAATCCTTGGGAAAAAAGGTCTCCGTTGTGCCTTCAAACCTGTTTCCACCATCAAGAGGCATGCCCCACCGCTTAAGGACACTAGGGATGCCTTTTCAGAGTCAGGTGTATACAAGATTGTATGCTCCTGTGGAACTCCATACATTGGAGAAATAGGTCGTTCGTTCATGACTCGAATAAAAGAGCATAGTGCCGACATTAAGCATGAACGTGCCCTCAAATCAGCCTTAGCTGAGCATTCATCAACTACCAAGCATCATATCTGTTTGGAGGACACTTAGGTATTGTGTAGGGAGAACAACTTTTTCAAGAGGAAAGTTAAAGAGGCCATTGCTATCATTCAGCACCCATCCAATCTTAATCGAGACGATGGGTTAAACCTTAGCATCTCGTGGCACCCTCTTCTTCTTGCCCTCCAGCGTCATCCTCGCCCCCCTCCTTGACTTCTCCCCCCCTTTCTTCTTCATTTGTGCGTCTCCCTCTCCCCCTTTGGTCTATTTACCTATTTGTTTATTTTCTAGTTTATATTTGCTTTTAGACCTCAGCTTGTGTTTATTTTTATATGCTCATATCTTTTGGAATTGTAAATATCTCTTTTCTTATTTGTTTCTGGGTTTTTGTCTTTTGGTTTATGCCTTTGCGTATTTTCCGTTATGTATTTATAATCATTTATTTATTCTTTTAGTTTTTAATTTTTGTCCCAAATTCTTTTTTTCTTTTTTGTTTTTTAGTGGTTTTGAAGGTGGTGCTTCGCTTTCCTTTTTTCTTTTCTGTGGGTGGTTTATCCCTTGGAGTTTTTTAGGTCTCCCATCCTTCAAGTGGTCTTTTCCTTTTCTCTTTCCTCTATCCTTGTTTCACGTGCCTTCCCCCACCCCTCTCCTCTTTATATTTTGCCTCAAATCTGCAACTCAACATCTTTCATGTCTTGGGAATTCTTTTCATCCTGATGATGAATCACGGAGTGTGATTCGAAACGTTGATGGAAAAATATACACACAATCGAATCCAAAAAAAAATACACTAGAAATGCAAAATGGATTGTGGAAATCTCATAGCTTTAATATCAACACCATAAAAAGTTGAAATTCTCCTACACAGACTATCCCAATGTGGCACAAACACCCAAGTATCTCATACCCAAACTACTATGAAATGCATTTCATAAGTAAACTTAAGTATAGTGTAATAATATTCATGATGAATAATTATTTACACCAACACACGTTTAAAGACAACTTATTAGCACAAATGAATTTACATATTTCTAACTAAAAATTAATTTCAGTCAAACATATGGTCTATATAGATTCACTACAAATAAATTATATATGGGCCACAACTTATCCAAGTGGAAGTATCTACTAAATGTATATTTTAAACCACTTTGAGTCCAATTACAAAAAACAAATGAAATGCTCGATGTTTCAACAACTCTTACTCTTATAAATAATAGTTTTTTTTTTTTTTTTATATATGAAAATACCATTTTGTAGATCTATAAGTGAATTTTCAGAAACATATATCATTTAATATTTTCATTATTTTTTTAATTTTTTTTATTATATTTTATTTTTATTGAAAGTAGGTCATCAGTGCTAAAATATAAGGTTGATTATCTTGTCAAGGAAAAATATTTAAGTTTATTTAAAAATTTTGAAAAAAAAATATACAGTAGATAAAAGAATCTATGTCATTATGGTATAACTCTTTTCTATTTTGGATAAATAATTAACAAAAAAGTTGGTCCCAAATGGAAAGAGTTAAATTTTCGTACACAACTTTGTAAATTTCTATAAAAATATGTATTTATTAAAAATAGGGAAAAATATATCTATACACTAAAGTTTCAAGTTATCAATACATACAAAAAAAATGAAGAAAAATAGATAAAATTTACTACATAAAGTGTGATGCTTCGTGTAACTTCAATTTCAAGATTTTATCAACAACTAAATTTTAGTGTTTACTTATAAAAAACTATATTCAAATAGTTTTTTAAATTTTAAAAAATATATATATAAAATACACTTAAAAATATAAATTTAATTAGTTTACATCATTTCAAAATTAAAAACATAAATGTCACTTTCTATTGATTCAATTGAAAAAGTTGAATCAACATTAGCCATTTGCTTTGTAAAAGTGTGACACAGCTTTGTGCTTTTATCCAAATAGGATTCAAAATTTGATATAAATAGTTAACACTCTCAAACATCCCCTTAACGATACAAGTGGGTGCTTCCTAATGGACAATAGAAGTTTCTATATTTGACTCTTACTATTTTACCAAAATAAAAAGATACTATACCTCAACAATATGTGTCTAACTCATTGTGTCATCAACAAGAGAATGAAGATAATACTTTCACTACATGAGAACAAAATGAAGATGTAAAAATTTTCCTAACAAAGGTTGGAATAATGTAAGTCACCAAGACTCTTCTCCAAATACAAGTTTTACAAAATTGACTTCCTAATTTTTTTTATATTATAATATTAAAAAAACTATAATTGATACCATTCAAATTAGAGGACCATTTCTTTCATATTTTTTCAGCGTCCCTCATGCAGAATCTAATTTGTTTGGATTGTGTAGATGTTTGACAATTCAAAAGTTTTATAGAGTGTAATACAAGACTCCAAAAGTTTTGAGATTCTTCGTCAATATTAATATTAAGATCAACACAACCACATTTTTTTATTATGTAGATATTTGACAGTTGAAAAGTTTTATAGACTATAATATAATTGAATTTATCTGAGATTCCAAAAGTTTTGAGATTCTTCGTCAATATCAAGAACAATCCCACCATCTTTTTCTATCAAGAACAATCCCACCATCTTTTTCTATTATGAACATGTTTGACAATTAAATTTTTTTTTAAAATGTAATATAAGACTCCAAAAGTTTTGAGATTCTCCATCAATATAAGATCAACGCTTCCATATTTTTCTAATCCAACCAATTTAGTTGGCTCCAAATTTCAAACCCATAATATTCTATCGCTTTAATAAGTTTAGATTGTATGGAGGTGAGCGTGTTTGACAGGTATTAAAGGCAGACCCTCAATGTCTTGCTTAGTATGTCATTCAAATCAAATCGTTGCTCCAGAAATGTCAAAGTTTTGCAGGTCTTCAAAGTCAAGATCATCATTGTGATCTAACATTTACTTGCTTCCAAATTTCTAAAGGGTTAGGCATGACAATTAAAACGACGTGAGCGTGTTTGACAATCCAAAGTTATGGCATGATATTGTAGACTAGTTGATATGGACTGAGTTCCAGATACATTGCTTTCTAATGCTCGGCTGTTTCTATTGCTATTCCATATTCTCCTAACCAAACAAAACCTAAGCTTCTCCCAATTCAACATTTGGGTCCGCTTAACCAAATTTTCTTGTTTTTTGTACCCTGTACACACCGTAATATATTTAGCCATCTATATATCTATATATTTATATTATTTTCGTGATAAAGTTGTTATATTTAAATTTATGCGTGCTTCGAACTCCAGTCAAAGTCAGCACTAGCTATATTTTCCGAATTTGAAAACCATAAGTTTATATTGTAGTGATGAAAGATTGACAAGCAGACTCGGGAGTGGTATGATTCAAGGCTTTTTGGTAAATCCTACGTTATCTATTTCAGTTTGTGTGGTGAGAAATGGATACACTATTTTTTGTTGATCCATCTTTGAAGCCATGACTTATATTCAAGCCTTATCCATTTTTGGTAATGGTGAGTGAAAAGGAAGGAGCTTTCGCGAGGGTTCATTAGACATAGTTTACATTGAATATGTTAGGTCTTATATTCATATGCCCCTAACAAAGGTAAGTCGTGTAAATTTTCATGACTTGTAGAAGCAGTTAGTAGAGGATGATTTTATGACATACAAACCTTTGTATAAGCACATTCCAGATCTAGGTTTGAACATCTAGACATATTTCCCTAACTTCAACTATGAGCATCATGGATATAGATTGTCCTGAGTCAAATTCATGGTGATGTGATGTATCTTGATCAGCCTCAGAGAACCATGAAGGATGCCATTAGGGCCTTGATAAGGTTGTGTTGTACCAACACTATCTCAATGATGAAGATGTTAAAGAACAAGATAGTTGCACAATTCACTAGTTCAGTATCTAAGAAGAGATCAATGATAGTAGAAGATATAGTTGATCTATGTTATAGGTATGTTATAAAGGGAGTGGCGTCTAAGGTTTATGAACTAAGAGGGTTCTACCACGACTACTTCTTGTATCTATGTTGCATATTAGATGGTAGTTCAAGGTGAAAAGTTTGATCTATGTGAACTTTTGAGACAATAATTGATAGACAACCTTGAGAAGACGAAGAGTGAAAAGTATACATTCAATTATGGTTCTCTAATCATATGTTTGGCTTTCATGATGAATGAGCTTCCGAGTATAGGGAATAATGTGTGGGACAAGTTTCGTCCTATTTGAGTGTATATCAAATAGCATATTAGGAGCTTTAACAATGATGTGAATATGTATAACAGGAAATATTGGGGTTTGTTTAAAAGTTTTTAAAACAATATGCAAGCTAGATGGAGGATCCTTGGTGAATTCGTTATGAAATACAAGAGTGAAATTACATTTCTAGTGAGTAGAGACAACTATTATATAAAGATTGTTGATCCAAGGACTTCATGGTTGCTTGATTTACCTTATGAGGTATCTCTGAAAGAGGTTGAAAAGAGTATTAACATTTTAATTAATTTGCAAGTTGATTCAAATGAAGAGAGTTTTGGAGTTGATGTAGAGATATTAAACAAAATAATCAAGGAGAAGGTTGGTAAAGGACATCAAAAGAGAATAGAGAATCTCTATCAAAAATTAAATCTACCTACAATTGCAGAAGCATTTGGGAAGTAGGAATTAAGGAGGACTAGATCACTTTCTACCTCTCCTCTCATGAATATTGGTTCCTCTAGAACCCCAACTATATTTGTGATAAGTGAAAAGAGAGGACCAATACCTAAATAGAAGGATACAAGAGGAAATAAAGGTCCAAAGCATGTGGTTGAGGAAGTTGAGAAAGGAAAGTTTGTAATCAGGAAGAGGTCCACAAGGACAAAGATCAATATTGAATATGATGAGAGTGAAGAGGACAAGGTGGCCTCTTTGGCAGAGACTCTAGCCAAGAAGAGGAAGCAAGTGAAGAAGAAATAACTTGTGAAGAAGAAGACAAGTACACCTTTGGTTGATTATAATTATCAACAGCTTGACCTTCATAGTCTGATAAATTTTATTTGTGTACATAATTCTTTGCATGTGACTGTCAAGTTATATGTTGATTCCCCTCTATATGATAGGGAGAAGATAGAAAAGGATATAATCAAATATTGATCACTTTTGATAAGACTATTATTGATATTGCTAACAAGATGACCAAGGATCTATTAGAGGTTATGATAGCAAGAAAGAGAGATGTAGTGATGGAGTCCAATATGAGGACATGGGCATTGGACATGGTATGCAACCCTCTATCTAAGGAGGATAGAACCAAATTGTGTAGGCACTTAGTACAAGATTTAGAAGTAAATAAAATGTAAATTTCATAATGGGAATAGATCTGGATGACTTTCAAAAGATGTTTAGATAGACTAAAGATGTTACAATTGAAGTTGCACAAGATCTGAAAAGGAATTTATCTTCTCCTCTAGAGAAAACAAACACTAGAATTGGTCCAAAAGGTAGTTCGCATGACACAAGAAGGAGTGGAGCTAATCTTGAAAATAAAATAGAGTTGAGGACTACTAAAGATGTTGATCCAGAGAAGAAAGGTGAAGATGTAGGTTTGGGAACTAGTCTAGGTGACTAGATGTATATTTATGAGGCTATAGAGAATGTTATAGAAGAGAAAAAAAAAGATAGAGGAGAAGGAGTAGAAAGAAGAGAGGGAGAAGAAAAAAGAAAAGGAGAAGACATAAGAGAGAAAGGATAATCCAGTGAAAGAGAAGAGAATAGAGGAAGACAGGAGCAATTCTAGCGGAGAATCTTTTGCACCCTCTAGAGATTCAATATCAGAATATTACAATTGCAAATGAATTTTATAGTACTAGTGGTTACTATTGTGGTACTTTAGGTACTTATGTCCCAAGGTCAAATGGACCTTAGTCAATTGTCACTCCTTAACATGTTACATTTGGGGGATGTTCTCCATCACATAGCATGAAAGAAATTTATCATATCTCAAGTTGAATGCATAGAACTAATCGATGATAAAATGAAGTTCCTTCACGAGAAACTTCCAAATGTTATGCTAGATGAATCTTTGAGTCATGTGAAGCAGTTGTATGTGTTTTTTAATGGCTTAAGAGATCATTCTTCTATCTTCGAAGCAATGATTTTAAAGGATGTAGAGAAGAGAGTAGAAGAGAAGAGGGTAAAGAGATGTGTAGATGGGTATGTAGCTGCACACACCCTATTGAAAGATAGTATGGATGTGTTTGAAAAGACTGTGGACATTGATGTAGTGATTGTGTAGCAGTTTTGTCATAAATGGTTGGTATCCACTAAGGAGACTAAAGATCAAATGGATATTGTAGAGGCACAAATTATACAACTTTCTAGTACAAAAGATTTGAAGAAAGATGTTGATAGAAATGGTAGAGCTCAATTGGAGAATTCATACCGAAATTTGAATAAACTAAATAATCAAAGGGAGGAGATAAGGAAATAATTTGGTTTTCTAAAAGATGCAGTTGATTTGAAGCTCACTAGTATGGTGAAGTTTCTTGAAGACTCTCAAAAGATAGAAAAGTCAACAGCGTTTCTAGATAGTTGCAAAGAGGCAGAGGACCTTCTATTTAAGATTGAGTGTCAATGAGTATTTTTGGCCTCTATGAGAGAAGAATGCAAAACTACCTACTTGCAGCTTAAGGTCATTCATAAAGGCATTATGTCTCCATCTCTACAAGGTGCATAAAATGTTGTTAGTAAGAAAAAAAATTCTTGTATATATGCAGATAGGTAGATGATGATTGGAGAATATAGTTTCATTTGCATTTCATTCTTTGAGTTGTTATAGAAAGAGGGAGTTGTGTTGTACTTTTGTAGTTTGAGTTTGTGTTGAGGAGACACCCTTTGTCCATGATGTCAAAGGGGGAGTAAGTTTTGTAGTTGGAACAAGTGTTGACATCGATGAAGAAAGGGGAGATTGTTGCAAATATGATTTCTTGTTGTTATTGATTTCAAACTGGTTGATTTGGATATGTCACTTGTTGATATATTTGGTCCAAATGTGATATAGAGTAGTACAAAAACAATAGATTAGTTCAATAGCCATGCCGATGGTTGGAGATTGGTTTTAGTCACTTCATATGGTATATCAAGTTGTAATACAACTTTGTTGAAGCTTTAGAGATGATCTTAGTGGTCTATAGTTGGAGTTGGTTAAGCATGACTATTCCAGTGAACAATCTGACAAAGTTCATTCAATTTTTGGTCTGCTTTATGGCACATGTGTTTCATCAGTTCTTGTGGTTGAAGTGTGATTTTGGTGGATGCAAATACATGATATAATCTATTTTTTAATTTTAAAATGGTCTATAGATGGAGTTATATGAATCCAATTTTAGGTTTGTACAGTGACAATGTACACAAATGTGCTTCATTCCTTTGCTTGTAAGTATTTTGGTGATGTGGTTCAATGATTTGGATTTGTTTATATTAGGTGATACTATGTTTAAGAGCATCTAAAAGTTATTTTGGTGTTCTCCATTGCAATTTGATTAAGTTGAGTTGGTGTGCCTTAACTATTTTATCATTTGGAGCTGACCTATAATGTTTTGGTCCATGCAATAGTGTGAAGAATTATAAGAGTTTTTTTAGAATGCTTTGGAAGGTGTTCTAACATGGTGTGATGGTGTTCTTGAATATTAATTTTGGGTTGATTGTTTTGATCCTATGCATTACATCATAGTAGGACAACCTAATTGGTGTTATTTTTATTGTAAATGGTATATAAGTGATGGTATAATTTTGGAGATATAAGCATGTGTTGTGTGTGGTGTGTGAACTATATGTGAAGTTGTGCAAAGGTTCACAAATATAGTATAGCAGTACTGAAGGTAGTTTTAGATGTGTATTAACAGTGAAATTTAATTAGCATATCAAAGGATGTGATTCTTAGCAGTTCAATCATTTTGATCTTAGATACATTGTATATTGCACTGAAGAAGTGATATTTAGTGGCTGAAAGCATTTTATGTATCTTGTCGTGAGGTTGCCTTAGTCTTGCAAGTCCACATCAGTGGTAGTGAACTCCTTGGCTTTTAGCCTAAACATTGTATACTATTTTTTTATACAATGAAATAGTTCTCACCATGGGTTTTCCCTCATTGGGTTTTCCACATAAAATCTTGGTGTTCATATGTGAATTCTTTTGTGTTCTTCATTTTTTTATTGTAAATGGAATGAATGATAATTCAGTGGTTAAATTGGTCAAGTTCTAATATATGTTGATTCACTTCCCCCTTCCCTCTCAACATCCATAAGTGTTCAACACCTACATTAGAGGATTTTTATGTGATCTTATCATACTGTTTATTTTTGTTTCTAGACTCCTTCACATGTCCTCTTTTCCCACAATTTCAACACTTAACTCTATTCTTATTTCTAGGAGTCTTAGGATGACCTTTGTACTTATCCTTCGGCCTTTGTCTCCTTTTGACCCTCTTTCCTAAGTCATACCCCTAACAGTGAGAGAATCATCCAAGTTATCCATATATTTTATCCTATTTTTTTGTGCCAACAAAGTTACAACAAATTCATACATCTTTGGATCTTCAAGGTCAATAGTGATAGCAAGAATAAATTTTTCCCAAGACTAAAGAACAAAGAAGCATAATGCATTTTTTTTCTTCATCAACCCTAACATCTATTGAGGCTAGTTGACTCAAAATCAAATTAAACAAAATTACATGCTCAATAATACATTCACCTTCCTTCATCTGAAGAGAAAAGAATTTTGTTTTTGTTTTGAGGTATAGTTTACTAACAAGGTTCTTTCCTTAGTAAATCTAGCCCAAATATTTTCACAAATAAAACACACCTCTTCTTTAGACACGTTTGAGAGGACATAATCTGCAAGACATAATGAAATAGTAAATTGTGCTTTTTGTCCATCTTCGCCCATTCACCTCGATTGTTTTTTTTAAGTTTATTTTCTTCTTTTGCAACCACCCATTGATCTCTTTCTTACATGAACTTGCTTGTCAACCTCACCCAAATAGTTACTTAAAGAGATGCTTAGTTTCATATATAACTAAACACTTATCTCTTTCAAAAGGTAGATAGAGAGGGGTGTGAATGAAGACATAAAAGAAGAATGTACTAGATGTAATAGAAGTGAATGAGAAATTTTGTAATCTAAAATATATGATCTATAAAAATTATGAGTTATTTAATTATAGAAAAGCTTTTCTCAAATATTGTTTGATATTTTTTCTTTATGATTATTATGGTACTAATAGTTGCATGACCTCAAAGAAGCCCATCACTTTTCCTTCTGTGAGATTTGTGTGACAACATCAATCTAACAAAGGTTATAAATTTGTATGGTAAAATATATCCCTGTGTTGTTTATCATTATCATTATCATTGTATTTTATTTGGACTCTTCTCATCATGAGTACACACTCTTTATCATCATCATCATTACTATTATCAAGGTGGTAACACTTTTATTGAGGTGATCCCTTGCAGAACATAACTCCCTTTCCTCTTTCCATTTTGTTGGTGTCTAGAGTTATTTGGTGAAATGACAATTCAACATCTCAAGTCTTTTGGAGAATGCTAAAGCCCTATCTGTTGTCTTTCATAGTTCATCAAACATAGACTAGATTATTCTATTTTTTTCTCAAGCATATTCTTGAATATTATTTTTTTATTGTTTTGAATCACAAGCCTACAAATTATTTTTCCACCCCTTATTTATTGTCTCACTTATGATACTTAGTTAGTTATCTTACGTGCTTGGGTCGTATCGCAAAGGTAGTAGTAGAGCACCCCCCTCAACTCTACACTCAATCAACAACCAAGGACATTCATCTGGAATTGGTGGATTCATACAAATAGAGAACCCTAATTTTTTATGTACCTTTTAGACTTTTGTGCAGTGCATTGGTGTCTGTGTGATGTACTACCATCCCTAATTGTTTTCCCTAATATTCTATGCTAGGTTCCTCTCTATGTCATATTTTTAGATTTGATATCTATTTTTGTCTATCTATTTAGTAGCTTTTGTATTTTGTTAATGTTATCCAATTTGATCGTATTATCATAGTTCATTGCATCATTGATCAATCCTTGCAATTAAAAAATATTGCCAAACTTACCAACTAGCTTGGCTCTTCCTTGAGGTCAACAAATGAGCATAACCTTTTGATTGGATTTGTGTCTGAATTTTTGGTTGGAAAGATTGGTTTAGATTTGCATTTAGTCTAGCTCATGTCCCTTTCCTAAATCAAACACTCAATATCATATTTTTAAAATTGATTTTATTTATTTATTGAGTCATAAATATAGAGTGTGATTTGTAACATGTAATGATTCCATGTGTTTATTATAGTTGTTGTATATCTAGTAGATCGATTCTTAAGACCACTTAGACATAATATATTTAGTTGAGCATTTTATTATAGTTCATATTTTGGTAGTTAAGATCTATAGGTTTCTTTTTAGGTGCACATGTTAGTTCAAATAAAAAAAATTAAGATCAATTCATCATGCACAAAAATCTAATTGAAGGGAAAAACACAACCAATAATTGTTTTTGACAAATACTTGTTAAGTCATCTATATTGCATGACATGGTCGAACCATTGCATGAACTAGGTGGTATTGCATATGCAACACCTTATTCATCATGTTGTTCAAGATTGAAGAAGGAAGCATCATCTACAAAACCCTCTAATTGACCAGATTCCTTTTAAAACCTAATGTTATTATACTTATGAATGGGACATACTATTTTACTAAAAGATTTTCTAATTTATTTCATATGAGCTCATAATATTTAGTTGGTGACTATTGAAGTTTAAATAGCCAACTCTTGGGATTTAACCATACTTAAGATGTTGGCAAAACTCAATAATTGCCTAGGTAAGAAAGATTCATTTTTCTAATAAATTTGAAAGATAGATGTTGTATATCCTTTTTGTTGAAGTGCCGATCTACTATTCCCTAAAGACTTCAACTCTCATGATTATATCTTATAGGTATGTCAAATCATTTGAGCCGCTTATATGAAATGAAAAAAGCATGTCCTAAATATCTATTCCATGTTGACTAATTCAAAAGAATATAATTACATATACTTTCCTATATACAAGTAGGAGATTTGCCACAATTTTAATTCATTTATTTCTTTTCTTTTATTTTATTTAAAAAAACCATAATTAATCATATATATCACAAACTATCAATTATTTGTTTCTTACATCTTCTACTCTTCCTTCTTGTTTAAAATTCTATTGGATACCACTCAAATTAGAGGACCATTTCTTAGCATCTCCCATGCCAAATCTATTTTTTTTGGATTGTGCAGATGTTTGATAATTCAAAAGTTTATAGAGTGTAATACAATACTCCAAAAGTTTTGAGATTTTTCATCAATATCAAGATCAACACTACCGTGTTTTTCTATTATGTAGATGTTTGACAATTCAAAAGTTTAATAGAGTATTATATAATTGCATTTAGAAACTCTAAGAGTTTTGAGATTCTCCGCCAATATCAAGATCAATACCACCACCTTTTTCTATTGTGTAGATGTTTGACAATTCAAAAGTTTTAGAAAGTGTGATATAAGACTCCAAAAAAATTGAGATTCTGTATAAAAACTAAGATGAACACCACTATATTTTTCTAATCCAACCAATTTAGTTGGTTCCATTTTCAAAACCATAATACTCTATCACTTTCCTAAGTTAAGAGTGTATGGAGGAACAATAGAATGTTTAGGAAGAAGGTTTCCTCCTTGTCGGATGTACTTTTCTGCTTTGAGAAATCCATTTTTGAATCTGCTTTGGTTTTTATTTATAAGGGTCTGAGTTCTAGATGTACTTTCACCTCTTGGATAGCTGGATCATGAGGCATTGGTTGGCTTTGCATTTACTTCCTTCTTGGGGGGCAATTTATAGGAAAATGATTTCTACAATTAACAGGAAAGAGGTAATTTCGTTACCACCTTTCAGGTCCAAGTTTAAGTTAAATTTTGATGGTGCCTCTCGTGGCAACCCAGAGAAGTATGCTATTGGGGCGGTGGTTACTGATAATAATTCCAAAGTTATTAGAGCTAGGTGCTAGTGTATTCTAGAAATTCATGCTCTCTCTGTTGGGTTAGATTTGCTAATTTCATTAGATTTTAAAGATGTTGTGATTGAAGGAGATTCCATGGTGGTCTTTTATGTTGTTACTAATCGAGCTTGTAATTCTTGGCATTTACAATGTTGCATCTTAAGTTCTTTAAATCTAATTCTATTTCTCATTGTTATAGGGAAGCTAATTTCGTTGTAGATTTTTTGACGAATAAGGCCTTAAATGAGAATATTCAAATATTGGAGGATATTGATGAGAGGTGTCTGCCTTCTTTGCCTTCTAAATCTTAAGTTTTTTTCCTTTTGGTCATACTCTTCAGCTTTGCCTCGACCTTGCATTTTGCTTGGAATTGTTAATATGTATGAATTTTGGTGGGATGATGTCCAAAGCCTATTTTTTGGCCTCTTTACTTGGTCACATCAATTTTGCATGCTTGTTCATGATTACAAGGGATGTGCTGGCTGGTTCTTAGCTCTTGAAGTTGATATGTCCTTTGGGGTACCGTATTGTTTGAGGGGATCTTCTCTTGTTTTATTATCATATCTCCCATACTGCTATGTTTGCACAATCTTTTTGTTGTTAGACATTGTTTAATGATTGCCTTCTTCAAATGTGGCGGCCTGTGTGTGTTTGTTGGTATACGGGTTGGGATATGTCTCGTGTGGTTTTATGATCTTGTATCATTTCTTGTCGAACTTGTGTGGTTTTATGGCTGCTTGTGCGATGTTTATTTATTAATGATGCATCTCTTCTCTTTTATATGTTCGTGGCATTATGCTTTGTGTCTTGTTTTCCCTTATGGTTTTTTGATGGATGCTGCTAATTACAAAATCTCTTTGCCTATTAAGAATTGTGATTTTTCAGGATCCTCATGCCTTCGATGATGGGAAGCTTGGTAGGTTGTTTAAATTTCATTCTTCGGAGTTTTCTATTGCTATTCATATGGTGGTGGGCAAGCGGTGGTTGGTGGAAAATGCTAATATTTTCCTTGCTGGAGTGGTTTCTCATTTTATTACTGTGTGTATGGATATGCTCATGGATACTTCTTTGGTTTGGGCATTATTGGATGCATACTTTCATCCCTCTTTTTATTCTGCTTCTGATTTGGATAATGCTTTGTCTTCTTATCGTTTTGAGCTTGGTGATTTTCCTTATGGTGGTTTTTTAATCTCAATCTGAGTTACCATCTAATGGTTTGCATTGTGAATTACTTTCACTCTTGAGAGGTGGTTTGATTTCTGATATATATGATGACACGATGTTTTCTCTTGTAGCCTTTTTAGATCATGTTTCTCCGGATACTTTGGCTACGGTTGTAAATGTTTTTTCAGGTATACATTTCCTTATTGATTCTATGAAGGCAGTTATGTCTCTTTTGAGTATGGTGGAGCCTCTGCAGGTGGTTTCTCTGGATATTCAGAATGTGTCTGCTTCCCAGTTTGAGGTGATGTTGTCCCCTCTAGATGAGGGCCCTAGTACTTGGTTTCTGCACTCTCAATGCTTGGTTTCTTAGGCAATTTTGTATCTGGTACACAAATTTTTGGGGGCTTGGTATCATTTTTGTATCGGTGTTGGCTTATATGGCTTTTTGGGGATGGGTTGAGCTAGTTTGGAGATTTCACTTCTCCTCTTTAATGTAATCGGTCATATTATCTTCTCAATGGGATTTTTATAAGCAAGACCAGAGGTTTTCTTTGCCTGGTTCTTTCCTACCAGTGCTCTTTGAATCAGGATTGTATAAATTTACAATGACTAAAATTAGTGGTTCTCTACTTTTATTAAAAAAAGAAAAAAGAAAAAATGTATGAAAGAGATGAACGTGTTTGACAAGTATTAAAAATAGACTATCAATAGCCTGCTTAGTATGTCATTCAAATCAAATTGTTGCTCTACAAATGTCAAAGTTTTGAAAGTCTTCAAAGTCAAGATCATCATTGTGATCTAACATTTACTTGCTTCCAAATTTCTAAAGGGTTAGGCATGACAATTAAAACGACGTGAGCGTGTTTGACAATCCAAAGTTATGGCATGATATTGTAGACTTGTTGATATGGACTGAGTTCCAGATACATTGCTTTGGAGAATGCTCTGTCTGCTTATCGTTTTGAGCTTGGTGATTGCTTATGTTAGTTTTTTTTATCTCAGTCTAAATTACTATCTAATGGTTCACATTGTGAATTACTTTCACTCTTGAGAGGTGGTTTTATTTCAGATATATATGATGGCACAATGTTTTCTCTTGTATCCTTTTTAGATCATGTTTCTCTGGATACTTTGGCTACGACTGTAAATGTTTTTTCAGGTATATATTTCCTCATTGATTCTATGAAGGTTGTTATGTATCTTTCAAGTATGGTGGAGCCTCAGCAGGTGGTTGCTCCAGATATTCAAGATGTGTCTGCTTCCCAGTTTGAGGTGATGTTGTCCCCTCTAGATGAGGGCCCTAGTACTTGGTTTCTTAGGTGATTTTGTATCTGGTACATAGAATTTGGAGGGCTGGGTATCATTTTTGTATCGGTGTTGGCTTATATGGCTTTTTTGGGATGGGTTGGGCTGGTTTGGAGATTTCACTTCTCCGCTTCAATGTAATCAGTCATATTATTTTCCCAATGAGATTTTTATAAGCAAGACCGGAAGTTTTCTTTGCCTGGTTCTTTTCTACTAGTGCTCTTTGAATCAGGATTGTATAAATTTATAATTAATAAAATTAGTGGTTCTCCACTTTTATTAAAAAGAAAAAGAAAAAATGTATGAAAGAGATAAGCATGTTTGACAAGTATTAAAAATTGACCGTCAATGTCCTGTTCAGTATATCATTCAAATCAAATCGTTCTCCAGAAATGTCAAAGTTTTGCGGGTCTTCAAAGTCAAGATGATCATTGTAATCTAACATTTACTTGCTTCCAAATTTCTAAAGGGTTAGGCATGACAAATAAAATGACGTGAGCGTGTTTGACAATCCAAAGTTATGGCATGATATTGTAGAGTTGTTGATATGGACTAATAACAAGCGGACTGAGTTCCAGATACATTGCTTTCTAATGCTCGACTGTTTATATTGCTATTCCATATTCTCCTAACCAAACAAAACCTAAGCTTCTCCCAATTCAATATTTGAGTCCGCTTAACGAAATTTTCTTTTTTTTGGGTACCCTGTACACACCGTAATATATTTAGCCATCTATATATCTATATATTTATATTATTTTCGTGATAAAGTTGTTATATTTAATTAAGATTTATGCGTGCTTCGCACTCAGTCAAAGTCAGCACTGGCTATATATTCTGAATTTGATAAATGATTGTAACTAATGTTCTTGAGGGGATGTGATAAATGACAAGCAGACTCGGGAGTCGGGAGTCGTTGATGAGATATTGTAGTCGTTTATATTGTAGTGATGAAAGTTTGACAAGCAGACTCGGGAGTGGTTGATGAGATATACAAAGTCTCTAAGTAGTTTGAAATTCCTAATGTACAGGCATACATGCCAGGTGCAATGAACCTACACGTACACTTTAAACTTCTCACCTCCTTTGTTTCAATAATATATTGGTAAAACTAGCATTCATACTTTTGGTTTATAGGTGTATGATTTATATTTTATAAAATAATATTTTACATATATTCATTTTTAAAAAAATATGAATATAAAATCATATTTTTAGAGTCTACAGAAGATCAAAGATTGGAGTATAAAATACAAAAAGGCAAGTTGACAGTCTACAATAGCAAGAGGGGGTCAAGGGGGTCGAGATGGTCCCAACCATTTGATTATTCACAAGAGGGTATCAACCCTCATCATCTTTGTCTTCTTTTCAATTGGCATGGGTTCATGAAATAGCAAATCCAAGCTCAAGAAATTTGCTAGAATCAAACTAGCTAGAAGTTACACCAAAGGGCCACTCAGAAGTTCTCCCCATGGGTGGCATAGAGGCGAAGCATTGATGAGGAAACTTCAACCAACCCCTTTGGTAGTGGGTGGAGAAGCTTAAGGGTGAGTAGCATGATTGAAAAGAGCAAGAAAACACCATCCTCATTGGTGCTCATGAGGAGATGATCGTCTATGAGAGGAGGGAGATGTAGGAATTTTGGCCACAAAAAAAGTGGCATTATCCTATTGGTCGAGAAACACTTGTAGGTAAGACACTTCCACTGCAACTTTATTAGCTTGCACCTAGATTTGTAATAACATATTAAAAAAAATAATTTCTTTAGAGAAAATGAAATATGTTGATTAATAAAGCAATTTACAAAGACTGCAAAATTATTATCTTTCAATACACCGAAGAGAGTCTCCACCCTGAAAGTATGTCAAAATTGGTTAAATTTTTGAGGGATATTATTGTGCCTTCACAACTTACACCCTTATTTCTCACTTGAGCAAGTGGTGAACCCCCCTTTTTTGTTTAGTTTTGTTTTTTCTCCCTTCTTTTCTTTTCTTTCTCTCTTTCCTTTTTCTTCTTCCTTTTTTCTTCTTCCTTTTTCCTTCTTCCTTTTTCCTTCTTCCTTTTTCAAGAATTTGGGGATTGAGGATTGGGTGTTACTTGCTCATTTTGGGAGCTTAGTAACCCTAATACCCGATCCCCACTTGTGTTCCTTGTGTTTGTCTATTGATCTTTAGGGATGCTCATCTCTGACTCTCGATGCCCTCTTTCAAGGATTGGGTATCGAGGGTGCCAAGGATGCATATCCTCATGCATCCCCAACACCCCCCACCACTGACCCTCGATAAGGGGTCAAGACCCTACTTACCCCATAAAGTGCATTTAATGCACTTGAGCCCTATAAATACCCAATTTGTAGCTATGTTTTCTCACCTAGTTTTCATTGTTTTCCAATATGCTTGAGCTCTTTTTCAAGGTTTTAAGTGACAGAGAGATTAGTATCACTTTAAAATGTGATCGGGTGACCTTGCAAGCTTCCATTTTATTGCAATCACGATTAGGAATTGGTTTTTTCATGTTTGAAGGTAGGGTTTTCCTTTTCCTTCCCTTCCTTTTGGCATTTTAGGTTGGTTTTGTTTCCTTTTTTCTAGTTATTGAACATTCTAAGGGATGCTTCACAAGCTTCTATGTCATCTTTCTTTTGTGTTTTCTTTTATCTTTTTTATGAAGCCCCATTGGGTTGGTTCCTCATCTTTCCACACTAGGAAAGGGTGTTGTTGGGTTTTCTATCTTGGTTTAAACCAACCATATTTGGGGTAGTGTGTATGCCCTAATTATATTGGTTGAGTAACATGTGATGACTAGTCAATTTAGGGTTTGGCATGACTAAGTCCTTGATCTAGAGTGAAATATCATTAGATTGATGAGATATCCACAAACCCTAATATCCTTACTAGTTCTGCCACAAATCCAAATAAGTTAGGGTTTCATATGCAAAAAATGGTGTTGTCAATCTATAGATGCGAGAAGGGTCTAATAAAGAAAAATTGAGTACTGATTAGTTGGAATATTCAAAAATCTACATCGAAAGAAAAATGACCTAGTTTAGTATCTTTCCCTAAACCTTGACAAGATATATCAAGCCATAGCCAATTGTAAGGAAGTTAAGTGGTGGAACAACTTCCTACACTAATCTTGAGAGGAGGGTAATGCGAAAATTTTTACAATACAATACAAGAAAACCATCAAATGGTATTACAAAACCATAAGGTGTAGCCAACCTTATCTCCCTTCTAGATGCCCTATGACGTATTTAAACACACATAAACATGTGTCACTCCCTTTTTCAGCTCATTTATGTGTCCGATGTATTTTATTTTCCCTATTTCAGGAATACAAACTTCTAGAGGCCATAACTTGCAAATTGTGTGTCCGATTAACAAATAGTTTGAAGCACTGGAAAGATTATAAAGTTCTCTATCACCTCATAAATGCTACTCTTCTTATGCCCACTTTTCAAGGCATTTCAGAGGGTCTAAATCCCCAAAATTAAGTTTAAACCTTTAATCGCACAACTCCAAAATGGAAACTTTAATATCTTCAAAAATATCTTGTGATCTTGTGACGAAACTTTATCGAAAAGCTTATCTAGCCAACTAGAAGCTTCAGGGAGAATTTTGCACCATTTCGTGTTCAAATGAAAACTTACTATAAATAGTAAACTCATGTAAATGCAAGGTTGAGACACCATTTTTCCAACATTCTCCCACTTGTCAAACACTTTGAAAGAGAAAAGGGAGTATCAACACAGTGAATGAATTGCTAGGGGCCATGAGGCCCATAGACTCCAAACACTATTTGAACTTCTTTGTGCTCACAACCTTAGTTGGAGAATCTGCAACATTCATCAAATTTTCTACCTTAACCATCTTAACCCTGCCATCTTTGATCATATCTCTGACAAAATGATATTGAACATCAATATGTTTGGTTCAGGCAGAAATGTCGGGTTCTTGGCTAGGCAAATCGAGCTTTGACTATCACAATATACAATCACCGCTCCTTGTTTTATTCTAATATCTGAAAACGGTCTCTTAAGACAAATGGCCTCTTTACAAGCATGAGTAGTTGTCATATACTCTACTTTAGTAGTGGACAAAGCAACCACAACTTGTTTCTTACTCATCCAACTAATTGCACCACCAAATAAAGTAAACACATAAGCACTGATGGATATTTTGCTATCAATATCACCTGCCTAGTCTAAATCCACATAACCATGAATACCAAGGGAAATAAAGTCTCCAACTAAATTACCATGATAACACAAAGAATACTCTGATGTGCCCTTCAAATATCTGAAGACTCTTTTGACTGCATCCTAATGAACTCAAATAGGATTATACATATATCTGGATTGAACTCCTACTGCTTGGGCAATGTCTGGTCTGGTACAGACCATAGCATACATCAAACTTCCAACTGCACTTTGGTAAGGTACTTTTCTCATGTCTTCCATCTCTGATGGGGATGCAGAACAAGCTGCAGTAGATAATTTCGTTCCAACTGTAAAAGGAATACATAATGGTCTAGAATGCTACATGTTGAACCTCCTTAATACTGAATTCACATACTTACTCTAGCCTATCCATAGCTTTCTTTTCACTCTATCTCTCCTAATTTTCATCCCAAGAATGTGCTTTTCTCCACCACGCTATTTCATTTCAAATTTAGCAGCATGCTAAGACTTTAGTTCTAAAATCATACCTTTCCCTTTACTAAGAAATAACATATCATCAACATACAATGCAATGTATAGGAAATGATCGCCATCAGATTTATAATAAACACAGTGATCTGATTTAGAACATTCAAATCCCAAACTCAACACATATGTATCAAATTTTGGGTACCACATCCTTGGACTCTGTTTGAGGCCATACAAATATTTCTTTAATTTATAGATCAAATTACTTTTACCTTTCACCACATAGTGCTCTAGTTGTGTCATATAAATATCCTCCTCCAAATCACCATGAAAGAAAAAAAATTTCACATCCATTTTCTCAACCTCTAAATCTTAAGAAGCAGCAATATAAAGCAAAAATATAATGGATGTCATTTTTGCAATAGGAGAAAATATCTCACCATAATCAATGCCCTCAGCCTAAGAGAAGCCTTTTGCAACCAACCTTACTTTATATTTCTTAATTCCTCCATCAAAACCAATATTTTTCTTGAAAACCTATTTACAACCAACAAGTTTCTGTCCTTTAGGCAATGGTACAAGATCCCATGTATCATTTTTTTTCAAAGCTTTCATTTCTTCTTCCATAGCAATCTTCCAGTATTCTGCATCATTCATACATAATGCCTCTTCTACAGATTTTGGTTCATCCACATTAGCAAAGCTGCATCTCCAATCATTAGGTGAATACCTTTCAGGTGGTCATCTATGTCTTGTAGACCTTCAAACAAGCTGAGTTGGAGGTTCTGTTGGACATTGTTTCTACTAGGATGTATTGTTGTCATTGATGTCAACATATTTCTGTGATTTATAGCTCTTGTGGTTGCATATTAGTTTGTTGGGATCCTGGTCAATATATGAGTTATTTCTTGTATCTTTATATCCTTCTGTATTGGTTTTTGTGATTTGGAAGCTTAATTGATCATATCATATGATCCGGTTTGCAGTTTAGTTTTTTTTATCAATGTTTTGTAGAGTTCGGTATTTCCTCTAGTATATTCTGGTGTGAACATATCTTGAGTAATGATTTTGGAATATTGTTTGGGATGTTCATGTGTATCTTCCTTTCAGATGGTTCGTGATTTGGTGTTTCAAAAGCCATCTTTCTAGTCCAAGTTATTATTGTTTGCGTGTTCTTGAGTTTTAGATGTATATTTGATAAGTGGTGTTGGTGTATCTATTGTAGATGGCTCTAATTTGCTTGTTGGTTTTTCCTAATCGTGTCCTATTTTTTTGGTTGTCTAGATTGATCCTTATGCACATTTTTGGTGATTTTATTGATCTGGTGATATTCTTCATGTTATGCGGTTGATCTTGGCATAATTCCTAGTGGTGTTGCGTGTTTGGAGATTTTTTTTAGGTTCATGTTATGTCATGTATATCATTATATTGGTTCGGTGGTCGATCTTTGTATCGTGTGATGTAATTTTGTAATTGTGAGTTAAAGGTTTAGTCGACCTTGTTGTCAAGGTTGATGAATTATATATATAGGCATGATGTAGTAATGTAAATTTGGTATCAGTGTTGTGTCTTCTTTATCAGAGAGTGGTATATGTGGTGCTTAAGCGAATTTAACCTTTGACATTGTGTTTGGAAAGAGATTAGAGCATTGTAGAGAAAATAAGTGTGCTTAATCAGAACTATCATCAAGCATTTACATATGCTATTCTTTCAATTCATTTAATTTCATATTGTTGTCCTAATATCTTGTAAGTCAGTAAGACTGGTTGTTAAGGTAGTGAACCTTCCTTGAGGGTTGTATCCTTCTGTGTTATTATATCTGAGTAGTGAGCTCTAGGTAGCGAGTTTGATTGCATTTGAATTCTCCATTGTAATATTAACACATACTATTGTATAATATCATCTTATTGCTAGTAGGTTACTACCATAGTTTTTCCCTTAACTAGGTTTTCCACGTCAAAATCTTGGTGTTGTGTGTTGTGCTATCAATTTGCTTATCTTTGTTGTTACTGCAGTTTATTAGATTTGTATTTGAGGTTAAGTTTGATAATCCGGTGAAAACCAATTCACCCCTCCCCTATCAGTTTTCCTTCATTGTTGTTGCCAACAATTGGTATCAAAGCTAGATCCTCTTGAAGAAGCTTGACCACTTGAGGAGATCTAGAATGGCAACTAGAGGTGTTATCTTTAAGAAAGAAAGTCTGAGAATTGGCGGAAGTAATTATGATATATGGAAGAACTCTATGGAGGTTCACTTGAGATGTCTTGGAGAGGATTACTGGAAGATTACAAAGGATGCCTATTCTATTCCTCATAATAGACCGGTTACTACTACTAAGACCAAGGATGTTAAAAATAATATTAGAGCTAAGGAAGCATTGTTGAGTGCCTTGACTGATTTTGAGGTGACTAATGTGATGGGACTTTAGACTACACATGAGATCTGGGAGAATCTTGAGACCTTGTATTAAGGAGACAAACAAGTCAAAGTTGCTAAGTTGTAGAGTTTAAAAGGGAAGTATGAGATGTTGAAGATGGGAGAGATGAGAACATAAAATCCTTCATGGCTAAAGTGAATGAACTTGTCCTAGGTATCAAATTTGTCGATAGAACCATTGAATAAGATGAAGTTGTTGCTAAGGTGTTGAGATCATTGCCTCCTACTTACAAACATAAGGTAGGTTCTATTGATGAGATCGAGAGTGTAACTACTATGACAAGAGATATTTTGGTCAAAAATATTGTTGTATTTGAACTGAGTGAATTTGTTGAATCATATGAAAAGTTAGAGCCAACATTTAGAGCATTTTTATCTAGAAAGTAGACGTATGACCCTGATGAATGCAAAATATCTAGATATGAAAGAGAGAGAAGAGAGATGGAAGAGCAAGAAAGAGAATTGGAAGAGCTTGAAGCATTGACTGCCCAGAGAATGCCTAAAGGAGCTGGAAAGTATGATGTTAAACTGCCTCTGAAATATTTTTCTTGCAATAAGATAGGGCATTGTGCTTCTAGGTGCCTAGAGAGAATGTCTAAGAATGATAAGAATGATAAATTTGATAAGCATGATAGAAATGATAGATATGACAAGCATGAGAAGTATGATAAGCCCTACAAGTCTAACCAGAAGTATAAGCATCAAAAGATCTATTACTATGTTGTTGATGAAGGTGCTACAAATGAAGAATCAGAAGGAGATGAAATTGTGTTTATTTCTATTATAGAATATGGACCGATACCTGTTGATTCCACAAGTTGCACTATTGAGGAGAAAGCCTTAGATGCTAAATTTGAAGAGAAAGATGAATGGGTGATTGACAACAGTTTTTCACATCATGTGACCAATGATAAAATTTTTTTGTGAATATGGAGAGGTATGATGGTCAAATAGTAAGATTTGGAGATGAAAAAGCCTGTGTGATCTGTGGTAGAGGTTCTATTTCCTTTGATGGTAAGCATAACACTAATGATGTCATGTATGTTGAAGGCTTGAAGTATAATCTTTTGAGTGTTGGACTGATGGTGGATAAAGGTTATGATTTGTGATTCAAGAATGGAAAATTCAAGATCCTAAATGCCTCTGGTATAGAGATTGCATCAGGAACTAAGACTGAAGGTAATATATTTCATTTGAATGTTGGTGATAAAATTTTCTTGATTGCTTAGATTGATGAAAGTTTGTTAGGGCATAGGAGAATGTGTCATGTTAATTTTGAATCAATGATTAAGATCAGTTCTACTCAAGCTATTGAAGATTTGCCTAGAATTGTTAAGCCTTCTAATCTGGTATGTAAGGAATGTCAAATGGGTAAGCAAACAAGAATTTATTTCAAGAGTAAACGGTATTCATCTAATGGATTGCTAGATCTTGTGTATACTGGCCTATGTTGATCTACTGCAACAAGAAGTGTGTAGGGTGATAGATATTTCATGTTATTGATTGATGATTATTCCAGGATGATGTGGGTTGCCTTTTCAAGGGAAAAATCAAAAGCATTGGACAAATTCAAGATATTCAAAGAAAAAGTTGAAATTGAGTCAGGACTGAAGCTGAAATATCCAATATTTGATAGAGGAGGATAATTTTGTTCTAGTGAATTTGACTCATTCTGTGAGAAGCATGGAATTAGAAGATAATTATTTGCTCCTAGAACCCCACAACAAAATTAAGTTATTGAAAGGAAGAACAAAAATATCTAGATGCTACAAGGACTATGCTAATTGAAGAGAATGTTCTGAAGATCTACTGGAGAGAATTTTTTAGTACTATTGTTTACACATTCAACCGAGTGCATATAAAAGGTGATATCGGTAAGACTCCTTGTGAACTATGGTTTAGTCATGTTCCTACTGTGAGATATTTCAAAAAAATTGGAAGTAAGTGTTATATCAAGAGATGAGGATATAGGAAAATTTCATGTGAGAAGTGATGAAGGAATTTTCTTGGGATATTTAACAAAAAGAAAAGCCTATTGGTGCTACAATAAGAGACTGAGAAAGCTAGTGGAAAGTGCAAATGTGAAAGTTGATGAGAACTATGGAAAAGAGATCAGACCATGCAGATATGATGATGATTAGAATGTTATGTTAACTCTAAATCAGACTGAAGAATTGAAGAAGAATGATCTAGTATAGGTAGTTAATCCATATGTTGTCGTTGTCGGTGAAGGGGTGAAGGAACCTAAAAATTAGAATAATCAAAAGACTTCAAGGTATGTGAGATTGAATCATTCTGAAAATAAGATCATTGGTGATAAAAATAAAGGTGTGATGACTAGAAGAAGGCTAGTTGTTCAAGAGGTATGTTTGATTTCTAAAATAGAACCTAAAGATGTTGTTGAGGCTTGCAAAGATGAAAATTGGATGAAGGCTCTAAAAGAAGAATTGAATCAGATTGAAAAGAATAAGATATGGGAACTTGTGCCTAGACCTAAAGACAAGAATGTGATTGGTACTAAATAGGCATCCAGGAACAAATTGAATGAATATGGTGAAGTTGTTAGAAATAAATCAAGATTGGTATTAAAAGGATATTCACAAAAGGAAGGAATTGATTATGATGAGACTTTTGCTCCAATATCGAGACTTGAAGCTATTAGACTATTTCTTGCATATGCTGCTTATAAATATTTCAAGGTATATCAGATGGATGTCAAGTCAACCTTTCTAAATGGTGATCTTGAAGAAGTCTACATTGAGCAACCTAATGGATTTTCGTTAACAGATGATGGAGACATGGTATGCAAACTAAAGAAAGCTATTCGTGGACTGAAACAAGCCCCTAGAATTTGGTATGCTAGATTGGATAAGTATTTACTGAAATTGGGATTTAATTAAGGTTCTGCTGATAGTAATCTATATCTCAAGATTGAGAATGATAACATTTTGATTGTTGAAGTTTTTGTCAATGATATTATCTTTGGAGGAGATGATAACGTGAGCATGAAGTTTTCTAGAGATATGTAGAAAGAATTTCAAATGTCTATGATAAGAGAGATAGAGTTTTTCTTAGGTTTGCAAATTTCACAAATTGGAAAAGGTATTTTTATATCTCAAGATAAATATGTGAAGGATTTGGTGAAGAAGTTTGGGTTAGAAGATTCTAAACTGGTTGGAACTCCTATGGTGACTAGTTGCAAATTATCTAAAAATGATGAATCTCCAAAATCTAATCAGACCTTGTACAGATCTGTGGTTGGTGGATTGCTCTACCTAACTTAGACTAGACATGACATTATGCATGTTGTGTGCATGGCTACTAGATATCAAGTTGATCTGAAAGAGAGTCATATCACTATTGTAAAGAGGATATTCAGATACCTGAAAGGAAATATGGATAATGGTTTGTGGTATAAGAGGAATGATGATTTCAGGCTACATGCTTACACTAATGTTGATTGGACTGGTGATGTTGATGACCGGAAGAGTACCTCTGGTGGTGCATTATTTTTGGGTAAGAAATTGGCTTCATAGGCAAGTAAGAAATGAGATTCAGTTTTCCTATAGAAATGAGATTCAGTTTCCCCATGGAGCTGAGTACATTGTTGTTGTTGATAATTGCACTTAGGTAGTTTGGATGAAACAAATGTTGAAGGATATCACAGTTATCTATGATTGGCCTACTGTCATATATTGTGATAATTTGAGTGTTATTAATTTGTCAAAGAACCCGGTGCAACATTCAAAGACTAAACATGTATCAATCAAGTATCATTTCTTGAGAGAAAAAGTCAGTGAAGAGGAAGTGAAGCTAGAGTATGTGTCTACAAAGGAACAAATTGTTGATATTTTCACCAAGCCTTTGTCTAAAGATATATTTGTCTATTTGAGAGACAAGTTAGGGGTATCCACCCCTTTTGATGGGAACTATATGTATTAAGTTGCATCAATCTGGTGGACTTCACAGTCTTATCTTCTTGTCTTGATTGATGAGTTTATGCTACTCCACTAATGGAGTAGTCTGTTGAGCTAGTTACAATCATGATTTGTTTATCTAAGGTGGGGAGATTGGTTTTTTGTTTGGAGAACCTTTGTCATTAATGTCAAAGCGGAAGAGAAGCATGTGAAAAACTTTTTTATTCATTTGATCTTAGGGGGAGTTTGTTGGAGATGTTTTCTTTCTTTACATTGATTTTTTTTCACATCCATATGTTTCCATCAATGCCAAAGGGGGAGATTGTTGAACATTGTTGCTGCTAGGATATGTTGTTGTCATTGATCTCAACATATTCCTATGATTTCTTGCTCTGGTGGTTGCAGATTGGTTTGTTGGGATCATGGTTTGGTAAATGGAGTATTCCTTGTATCATTATATCCTTGTGTATTAGTTTATGTGATCTGGAATCTTAATTGATCATATGATATGATCTCATTTGCAGTTTGGTTTTTTTTATCAGTTCTTTGCAGAGTTCGGTATTTCCTCGAATATATTTCAGTGTGATAAGATCTAGAGTTATGATTTTTGAAGATTTTTTGGGATGTTCATGTGTATCTTCATTTCAGATGGTTTGTGATTTGGTGCTTTGCAAGCTATCTTTCTAGTCCGAGTAGTTGTTGTTTGAGTGTTCTTGAGTTTCAAATGTTGATCGATGAAGATTTCATAAGTGGTATTGGTGCAGCTATTGTGGATGGTTATAATGTTCTTGTTGGTGTTTCCTAGTCATTTCCTATTTGATTTGGTGGTTTGGATTGATCCTTGTGCATGTTCTTCATGATTTTGTTGATCTGGTGATATTCTTTGTGTTATGCGGTATTTTTGGTAGTTTAGCGTGTTGCGGTTGATCTTAGCATCATTCCTGGTGGTGTTGCATATTTGGAGAGTTGTTTTAGGTCAATGGCATGTCATGTATATCATTATATTGGTGTTGTGGTCGATCTTTTTATCGTGTGATGTAATTTTGTAATTATGAGTTAAAGGTTTAATCGATCGATCTTGTAGTCAAGGTTTATCAACTGTATATATAGGTGATGTAGTCATGTAAATTTGAAATCAATGTTGTGTCTACTTTATCAGAGGGTGGTAAATGTTGTGCTTAAGCGAATTCATCCTTCAAAATTATGTTTGGGCTGAGATTGGAGTGTTGCAGAGTAGACAAGTGTGCTTAATCAAAACTATCATCAGGCATTTGCAGATGCTATTCTTTCAGTTCATTTAATTATAGATTATTGTATAAATATAGTTTAAGTCAGTGAGACTTCTTGTAAGGTATTGAACCTTCTTTGAGGGTTGCAGCCTTCTGGGTTACTATATTTGAGCAGTGAGCTCTAGGCAGTGAGCCTGAATGCATGTGCATTCCCCATTGTAATATTTACACATACTAGTGTAGAGTATCATCTTATTGTGGGTAGGTTCCCACCATGATTTTTCCCTTAAATGAGTTTTCCACATAAAAATCTTGGTGTTATGTGTTGTGCTATCAATTTTATTATCTTCATTGTTACTACAGTTTATCAGATTTGTATTTGAGGTTAAGTTTGATAATCCGGTGAAAAATGATTCATCTCCCTCCTCTCAGTTTTCTTTCATTGTTGTTTCCAATAGGTTATTCCTCCTCTTTTGAAGATTTAGAGCTAGACAAGCTCTCCACAACTTCTTTCTTATCTAGAGGTCTCAATTCAACTCTTTTAGGTGTAGAAGGGAATTGAATCACATCTTCTTTTTTAGTCTATTTTGGCTACAATGTAACAAAAGGAGACTTAATTTCTCTAAAAATAACACTTCTACTATGAATTACCTTTTATGCAACAAGGTCCCAAATCTTGTATCCTTTCACACCATAACTATACCTGATGAAGATACATTTCACAACCTTGTTCTCCAACTTTTTCCACTTCTCCTTTGGCACATATGCATATGCCTCACAACCAAAAACTTTATGATGTTTCAATGAAGGCTTGTGACTCGACCATGCTTCCATAGGTGTTTAATCAACAAGAGATTATGTAGGAGACCTGTTAATCAGGTAGCAAGCAATGGTAACAACTTCAGCAAAAAAAATTGTTCTCGACTGGCACCACTTAGCATACTCCTAGCCTTCTCCATCAGTGTCTTGTTCATTATTTTTGCAACTCCATTCTGCTATGAAGAATACTATGTTTTCTTTTGTTTTTTATTGACACAATCTTTACAAAATCTAGCAAAATCATTAGAGAAAAATTCACCACCATTATCAATTCTTAAATATTTAATTTTCTTTCCAATATACAACTCAACCATTGCTTTAATTTTTTTAAATTATTAGAAAACTTTAGATTTGCTCTTTTGAAAATATGCCCATGTCCTTCTAATAAAATCATCAATAAATGAAACATAATATGTGTATTTTCCAATCGAAGTAACATCTACAGGACCAAATACATTAGAATGAATAACATCCAAAACACCACAGGTTTTATGAGAACTCGAGTAAAACTAATGGTGGTATTGCTTTCCATAAATGCAATGCTCATAGAAATAAAAGTCAAGATTATAATTATTCAAACCTTCAACAAGGTTTTTAATTTTCAAGGTCCTTAGACCCCTTTCTCCAATGTGGCCAAGCCTCTAGTGCCATAATATAGTCTTCTCTGCAGGTAACTTTGCTTCAAAATAAAGAGCACCCTTAGGTACCCAAAAGCCATTTCCATCTGTAGTAGGTGAAACCCTCAAATCTTCCAATGAAATATCCACAAATTTACTTTTTATAGAAGTGCTATTACACTCAATAGTATATGAGTCTAGCTTATACAAAGTGTCGAACTTGACACCTCTAGCAATTACTATAGCAACCTTAATCATCTTACATCTTGTTTCAGAATAGACTACCTGCACACTCGCATCTATCAGTTTTCTCACAGATAACATATTTTATTTTAATCCAGGGATATGCAACACACTATTAATTCTTTTTATTCTACCATTAGAAAACTTGATTCTAACTTTACCTCGACCAAAAATGTCTAAATGTGAATCATCACCCAAGTACACCTTACCTCCATTAAATTCTTCATATTCAAAAAACTAGTCTCTATTGGAAGTCATATGAAAAGATGCACCTGAGTCAATTAACCAGAGATCATTACCTACATGAGTCACCAAAGCTGCAATGAATGCATCACCATCTTTCTTCGTAGACTCATAATTAGAATCAAAAAATTTCTTTTTCTTCTTCCTTTCTTCTTTGCAATCCTTATAGATGTGACTTGATTTACCACAATTCCAACAAATGACTTTGGACTTTCCAAGAGATTTTGATCTCCCTCTGGATTTGGACTTATCATGCTTCTCATTATTCTTGCCTTTATCCTTAGGTCTTCCATGAACAATTAGGGATTAATTTGAACTGATGGATACCTTCCTCAACATCTCTTCTTCAAGTAGGGCCCCACCACATATTAATATTTCAAAACAATAGAAGTACTACCAATAGTCATAACAAGAGAATCCCACAAATCAGGAAAAGAACAAAGAAAGATCTAGAGTTTTTCCTGTTCTTCCATCTTAACACCGACAAATACCAATTGAGGCACCAACATATTGAATGCTTCTAGGTGGTATGTGATTCATCCACCCTCTTCCATCTTCAAGGAATACAATTTCTTCCTTAAGAAAATTTAATTTAATAAACATTCTTCTTGATAGATTTCACCAAGCTTAGTCCATAGCTTCTTTGTAGAGTTTTCTTCGTGGACATTGATCAGAACAAAGTCTGCCAAGCATAGTCCGATTAGACCCTTGGCTTTTCGGTCCATAACATCATACTGAGTTGTTGTAGTAGGATCTGAGGCTCTTTGAACATTCACATCAACAACATCCCACAGATCTTCCATCTTCAGCTTCCACATCACAAAATTTGTGCCATTAAATTTCTCCACCTCTATTCTCCCTAACTAACTTGCCATTTGAAAATTCCCACAATAAGATCAAAAAGTGTCTTCTGCACAAGCTTCCACTCAAATTTGGATTAGTTCAAAAAACCCAACCCACAACTGAAACAAAAGGTGATCAAGCTCTGATACCACTTGTAAGGAAGTTAGGTAGTGAAACAACTTCCTACACTAACCTTGAGAGGAGGGTAATGCAAAAAAAATTACAGATCATCACAATAGTTACAGAAAATAGAAATAGAAATAATAACATTCAAACCAAAACATAGTGATTTATGTGGGGGAAACCCTTTTGGGAGAAAAACCCCACACTCCAAAATTCACTCAGTATATCATTTAGCAATAAAAAACATATTACAATATACTTGCAGAGAAATCTCTTCGCAGGAGTACCACTAATCAGAGATTCAGAAGTAACTCAATAGAAATAAGACTCTTACACACAACCTCTATCTCACACACCTCATAGATAGAAAATACAATACAAGAAAACTATCAAACGGTATTACAAAACCATGGACTAAAACAACCCAATAAGGTGTAGCCAACCTTATCTCCCTTCTAGATGTCTTATGACATGTTAAAACACACATTAATACATGTCCTTCCCTTTAATAGCTTATTTATCTATTCGATGTATTTTATATTTTCTATTTCAGGAATATAAACTTTTGGAGGCCATAACTTGTGAACATGTGTTCGATTGACTAACCGTTTGAAGCACTAGAAAGCTCGCTAAGTTCTGTATCACCTCATAAATGGCTATGCCATTTATGCCCACTTTCTAGGCATTTCGGAGGGTCTAAAGTCCCCAAAATTATGTTTCAACCTTTAATCACACCCCTCCAAAATAGAAACTTTAATATATTCAAAACTAGTTGTGATCTTGTCACAAAACTTCACTAGAATGCTTATCTAGCCAACTAGAAGCTTCAAGGATAATTCCACACCATTTCGTGCTCAAATGAAAACTTACTATAAATAGTAATCTTATGTTAATGCAAGGTTGAGACACCATTATCCCAACACAAATGGGGGTTTGTGTTTCCAAAGTTTGATCATGAATTCTACATCCCCAATCCCTGACTCCCTACTCACTTGCATGAAAATTGGGGATCAGGCATGTGATACCCCTACTTCCCTATAAGTATTAGGGACAGGTATCACATCCTTAACTCCCAAAATGTTAAATACCTAGTTTCTCGATGTGGTGTTGGAGGTGTGACACCTTAACCCCCAAAATCCCTAATTTTGTGCTCTCGAACAGGACCAAGAATCTCACAACCCTGACCACTGAAAAATAACTTTTCTTATCTTAACTTAGGTTCTTGTTTAGTTTTTTGGTTTTAGTATTTAGCTTCCAATTTTGAGACAATTTTCAATTAAGTGCAATTGGGTTTTAAGAAATTATATGTTATTTCATCTACTATTTGAATATGTTGCTAACTTAATACGCTTTTGTGTAGAATTAGCGATCTTCAAGAAAAGCTAGTACCAATAAAGTATAAGTTTGATGGATACCATCTTCCAACCATGTTGGTGTTAGTAAATTGAAATGTTACTGACATTGAATTGAGACACATAGACTTGGGTTATATCTTTGGTTTAGTTTGGATTGATATAAGCTACAAGGTTTCATGTCTCACTATAATCTCCAGAGCTAGTTGGTTTGTGCTATGAATTAAAAATCAGAAGAGAGAAAATTCTATGGCCCATTAGGAGAGATCATCATTGATATCACCTAGATAACACAATTGAGGAAGTGTTTTGCATCCCACAACAAGGTTATAGTGGCTCATGTTGAACAATTTTATGAGAATGACAAGAACCCAATAGAATATATCAATGAGAAATTATTTGAGAAGTTAAGAAAGAGCACATAGTTAGAGAAAATGAAAATAATCCATATGGTTAATCTATAAATAGATGCCATGGACTATGTCACTATCCTGAGTAGAGTGGCTAGCTTACCAAATTCCAAGGAACTCAATCCATGGATGATTTTTTTCATTAAGATTATTGTTGCCCAAAGGGAGTACATTGATTAGGGAATGATAAGTAACAACCCAGACAAGCAACTAGTCAAAGTGAATCATGACCCCTATTTCTACATGACATCATACTTGGTTTACTTATTAGCTACTCAGGCCACCTATCTAGGGTTAAGAAAGAAAGGATCCCTTATTGAGCCAAAAATGAGAGTGTATAATCATTATCCTCAATTGACCTTGGAGAGAAGTAGAAAGAACCATTATATATAGTCAATGATGCCTTTGTGTTTGCAATAATAAGGACTCTAGAAGGAGACTTTTCTGAAAGGTCATCACTAGATGCCACTATCAAGATCCAAAGTTTTGCTAGCTACTTTATTCAATTCAAAACCTTCACATACATCAAAGTAGAAGGTTGCAACGTAGCCCCAAACAAGTTGCCTTGATATTCATGTGGGGTGATCCCACAATAGTAGGTTGTTGTAAGGTGTGTGCCCTTGGTCTCCTTGTGTTGTGCAGCGTAGCACTCGGGTTTGTAACATGGCTTAACTACCTCCTATGGATTCTATAAGTCTAGTGGTTATATCAAGCATTAACAGGTGAATATTTTGGTGCAACTACAACCACACTTGTAACAAGTGGTATCAGAGCTAGGTCACAGGTTCAAACCCCTCACTTATGCTAGGGGGGATTGTTGCAAGGTGTGTGCCTTTGTCTCCTTGTGTTGTGCATCACATCACTTAGGTTTGTGACATGGCTTAACTGCTTCCTATGGATTCTATAATTCTAGTGGTTGTATCGGGCATTAACAAGTCAATCTTTTGGTGCAATGACAACCACACTTGTAACATGGGTTAAACTTTTTGGTACATCCTGATTTTTTGCTGAAATCATACATTTTTTAAAAATATAAGATTTAAGCTTTGAGATGTCCCATTTGAAGTAACTAATTGAGGAGAGATAGATAAAAGGATCTTATATCAAAATTTATTAGATAGATCCTCTCTACTTTTAAATCATATGTAGAATGGAGTCTCCTTCACACCTATCAAAATGTTGATAAAAAATCACATTTACATTATCTTTTGGGAGGTCAAATGAATTCATTTAGAAGTTTTATTTTTTTAAGTATTTAGTCCTTATTTTATAAGCTTTCCAAATAATATAATTTTTAATTTCATTAATATATTTATGTTTTATTTATTATAAATGTATGTTTTCATCAAACATTAAGGATTGTGTTTCACATATGTGGAAAATTTGAAAAATAGAAAAAAAATTGTAAGAAATATATTTTCCCTAGGTATATATATATAACAAAAAATGATATAAAAAAATCCATTCGCTATATATTTGTGTAATAATTCATATTTCTAACATTAGAATTTCCTTCTTGCTATTAAAAATGTTCCACATTACCAAATAAATGTCACTTCTGAAAAATGTTGATTATTGTAAATATTAAGTTATTAAAAGTTACATAACAATATGAACAATTAATTTCTAATTATTTTTAATAAAATATATTTAGAATCTATATGAAAAATCTCACAAGTTATTAGTTTAATTCACCTACAAATTATTAACATTTTAGCTGCTATGGGTTTTAGAAAGTAAAGATCTTATGCAAAATGTTGATTCTAGTGTCAATGTTGCCCAAAAAGTGATACCTAGTATTATTGGATCACCATGTGATATATTGATTGTCTTATAAATTTGTAGAGAGATGGGTGATGCCCACAAATTGGTGATGAACATACACAAGCCTTTATTTCAACTACCCATCAGATTTGGTGCTCATCATATTTGGAAATTAAGGCAACAAAGAATATGGAGGCTAAATTATTAGAGTTTTCTCTGAAGCCCCTACAAATACAAAGAAGATAGTTTTATCCAATTGGTACATTCAACTGAGTGATGGGGTCTCATTTCAAACATATTCCAAATATTGAAGATAATTGGGCAAACTGTGTAGATAACCATGAGTTGAGATTAATAAACCAATGGAGGTTGGACTTAGATAAGTGGAAAACCAAATAGAAGAAATATGGATTGTTGATAATAATCAAGTCATGGATAGTGAAGATAGGTTACATCCAATATACAACAAAAAGAGGATCTTTGACATCCCAATATATAATATAGATATGAACCTAGTGGAGCAAGAAGACATGAAGCTTTCAACATGGGATGTCACGTATTGGACTCATGAATGGATCAAAAATCCTTACCCAATGATTCCTATTCTATAGGTAGAATAAAAACCTTGATAGGGACAAGAAAGCACATCTAAAGGAAAAGAATCCGTACTTCCTCTAAAATGCTACCTCCTCCTTCTCACCCAATAGGTCATGCTAGAGATATCATAGAAAAAGTTCCCATCAAGGTGGATAAGAAAATGAAGGCTAGAAAAGAAGCCCAGAGGTCTCCTTCCACCACTGAAGAAAAGGCTAAGAAATAGTAAACAACTCCTCCTACTACTATCCCATCCCCAATTCATCAATGGACCGGGTCTACCATGGGCAAGGAAAGAACCAAAGATGCTATACCCAGATCATTCACTGTTGTTCCCTAACAGTTGTAATAGATAAATCCCTTAATCAGGTAGGTCCTAATAGGCCTTACATTATAAATCCCTTAACCGAGTAGCTCAACATCTGAGTCTTAAACCCTCTTACGAGGTTGATCCTAACAGGTCAAAGCTCCTAATAGGGACCATCATCTAAATTCCTTAGCCAGGTGACTCCTAATAGGGCATCATTGTAAGCTTCTAACTGGGATTGGCTCCTAATAGGGTGCTTTTTGAAAGAGTGCACAATTTTTATGGGTACCAATTCCCACTATGGTTTTTCCCTATTTGGGTTTCCATGTGAAAAACATGGTGTTCATATGGTGAATTTTTTTATGTGTTGTCATGATTTATTTTTAGTTAATGCATGGTTAAGAACACTTAATGTGCAGACTTGATAAATCAGTTTAACAAATGGTTATCAGTGATTACCGGTAATGGTAATGATTTTATTACCAGTTTATGATTGATTTGGTGAATTTTTATAAGGTTGAGTTTTAAGTTTGAAATTGTTATTAATACTAGTTCACCCCCCCTCTTAGTATTAACTCAATCCTCTAAGATTAACAATTGGCATCAAAGCCTTGGTCCTCTGTGTGCAGAAGCTTAATAGCTTGAGGGAAAGATCCTAAAGAAAGATGATGAAGGAGGGTCCCAAGTTTACCAAGGACAACTATCGGATATGGAGAGACCGGATGAAGATATACATTAAAGGATTGAGTGCTCAGTATTAGAATCATGTGGTAAATGATTATATTGCTTCTACTACTAGTCCCTTGACACCAGATGAGCTTAAAGAATAACAAGAAAAAATTCAAGCCTTGGAAGCAATTGTAAGTACTTGATTTGATTATGAGTATATAGATGTTCATGGATTAGAAACCGCATTTGAGGTATGGGAGAAATTATAATTGATTTATGGAGGATATGAACATGTTCAAATAGCTAAGGAAGAAACTTTAAGAGGCAAATTTGATGACATGAAAATGGTTGATGGTGAAAACATTGCACAATATGGTCAAAAGATTAAATAAGTTGTAGGTGGTATTAAGAGTGTTGGAGGTAAGATTGATGATCATATTGTTGTTAGTAAAATGCTTAGAACTCTCCTACCACAATATGCTATTAGAGTTTCTACAATTCAAGGACCGAGATCTATTTCTAAAGATAAAGTCATTGTTGATTCTTTTATTGGAAATTTGACTGCATTTGAGTTAAATAGATTTGATAATAGTGTTTCAAAACTGTCTGAATCTACTTTTAAAATTTTTGTTACCAGTACATCTATTAGGAAAGGAGAGGATATTTGTCATAATCATGACTACAGGTCTAGTCATGGTGGTAGCAGAACTGATGATGATAATGAAGATCATCTAATGGAACTTGAGGCACTATTGGCTAAAAAATTTCCTTGAGGCACTAGTAAGTATAAAGGTAAATTACCCTTGAAGTGTTTTTCTTGAAATAAGATTGGACACATGGCTGCTAATTGTCCTAAGGGTGATAGAAATGAAAAGTTCAAGAATTTTAAAAGAAAAAGACAGAAACATTTCTATGTTGCATTGGATGAAGGTGTGACTGATGAAGAATAAGAAGAATATGACAATGAGGAGATAGTGTTAGTTATTGCGAAGGAATATTTGACTGGTGAAAAGGAATTGGTGTCTCACATGGATAGTAGTGATGAATGGATAATAGATAGTGGTTGCTCACACCACATTACTGATGATAAAACAATTTCTTATCCCTTGAAGAATTTGATGGAGGTATAGTAAGGTTTGGTAACAACTCACCCTGCATAGTTAAAGGTAAAGGAAATATTTCATTAAATGGAAAAATTAATGCAGATGATGTCTTTTGGGTTGATGGCTTAAAACATAACCTTTTGAGTGTTGTTCAATTAAATAACAAGGGATATCTTCTAGAATTTAAAAATGGAGTGTGCAGGATTCTTAGAAGTAATGGAGAATTGATTGCTACTGGAAAGTAGACAAGAGGTAATCTTTTTTATTTGAATAATAATGTGAATAATTATTTGGTGGCAAAGATTGAAGACAACTGGTTATGGCACAAGAGATTTTGTCATGTGAATTTTGACAATTTGATAAAGGTTAGTAAGTAAAGTATTGTAGGAGGTTTTCCCCAGCTTGTTAAACAGGATAATTTATTATGTAAGGACTATCAGATGGGTAAGATGACTTTTGTATCTTTTAAGAGTAATTCTTTCTCTTCAGAAAATATTCTAGATTTGGTCCATACTGATCTTTGTGGTCCTATGAGGACTAAGAGTTATTTTGGTGATAGATATTTTATGATTTTTACTAATGATTTTTGAAAGATGACATGGGTAACTTTTCTAAGAGAAAATTCTGAGGCATTCACTAAATTCAAAGCATTCAAAGCTTTAGTTGAGAAAGAAAATGAAAAAAAATTGAAATGTTTGAGATCTGACCAAGGAGGAGAATTTACTTCTGATGAGTTTGTGAAGTTTTGTGATGAAAATGGAATCAAGAGGTAGATGTTAGCTCCTAGAACTCCACAATAGAATGGGATAGCAAAGAGAATCAATAGAACAATTGTTGAAGCTGCTAGAACCATGTTGATTCAAGGCAAAATACCAAAAATGTTTTGGAGAGAAGTAGTTAGCACTTCTATTTACACTTTGAATTGGGTACTTGTCAAGAGAGGTAACAAAAAAAACACCTTATGAATTATGGCATGGAAAGACTCCTATTGTAAGTTACTTTAAAATTTTTGGGAGTAGATGTTTCATTAAATGTGATGATTTCACTAGAAAATTTGATGCAAAGTGTGATGAAGGTATTTTTCTTGGTTACTCTACAAAGATTAAGGCTTTCAAATATTATAACAAAAGAATAAAAAGGATCATTGAGAGTGAAAATGTGAAGGTAGATGAACTCTCTGAGAAATCTAATGAGACTAGTAGATCTGAACCTGAGAAAGATGAAGATAAACTTGTGTTTATCAAACCGGAAGTACAAAAGAATGATGAATAGGAAGGTGCAGAAATAGGTGTTCAACCACTAAATGAAGATAGAAATGAAGAAGACGAAGAACATGAAACAGAAGGCACAACACCGAAACCACTATTACCAAGATATGTCAAACTGAATCATTTAGAAAAACAAATTATAGGAGATAAAAATGTTGGTGTACAACCAAGAAGGAAAATCAGAGAAAACTCCTATCTGATTTCAACTATTGAGCCTAAAATAGTAAGAGAGGCATTAAAGAATGATGATTAGATTAATTCTATGAATAAGCAATTGGATTAGATAGAGAATAAAAAGACATGGGCACTTATTCCTAGATTGGAAGACAAAAATGTGATCGACACTAAATGGGTCTTTAGAAAAAAGTTGAATGAAGAAGGCAAGGTTGTGAGGAATAAAGCAAGGTTGGTATGCAAAGGCTATGCACAAGAAGAAGGAGAAGATTATGGAGAAACCTTTACACTAGTCGAAAGATTGGAAGGAGTAAGAATTTTACTTTCTTATGTTGCACTTAATGAATTTAAGGTCTACAAGATGGATGTTAAATATGCTTTTCTTAATGGCATCCTTGAGGAAGAAGTGTACATAGAATAACTGGATGGATTTTCTTTGTCTAAGGATAAAGATATGGTTTGCAAGTTACATAAGGAACTGTATGGATTGAAGCAGGCACTGAGAGCATGGTTTGAAATATTGCATGCACACCTGATCAAGAGAGGATTCTAGTGTACCAGTAAGGATAGTAACATATATCTTAAGACTAATGGAGACAAAGTGTTGATAGCTGAAGTATTTATAGATTACATAACTTTTGGAGGTGATGATGATTCATGTATGGCTTTTGAAGAGGAGATGAAGAAATAATTTGAGATGTCTCTTATTGGTGAGATTAATTTTTTGATTGGGTTGTAGGTCCAGCAATTGGATGGTGGAATATTTATTTATCAGAGTAAGTATGTAAAGGAAGTGTTGAAAACATTTGACATGGAAGATTTTAAACCGGTTGGTACTCCGATGGTGACAAGTTGTAAATTATCTAAATAGGATGATTCACCCTCGATTGATGAAAAAGAATACAGGTACATGATTGTTAAGTTGCATTATATTGTTCATAGTAGGTCTGATATTGGACATGTTGTTGGTTTAGCTGCTATATTTTAGAAGGAACCCAAGGAGACTCACTTGGTATTGGTGAAAAGGATATTATGGTATCCTTATAAAAAATATTTTTCTTTGGAAGTGTTTACTAATGTAGATTGGGAAGGCGATGTTGATGACTGGAAAATCACTACTGGTAGAGCTTTTTTTCTTGAAGGTAGATTGGTTGCTTGGACAAGTAAGAATAAAACTTGTGTTTCACAGTCAACAACAAAGGTAGAGTATGTTGCAACATCAATGAATTGCATGCAGGCAAACTAGATGAGACATGTGTTAGAAGGTTTTAAACTTGATATGTCTGAACTAGTAACTATTTATTGTGACAATATAAGTACAATTAATATTTTGAAAAATCTTGTGTTACATGCAAGGACAAAACACATAGAATTGAAATATCACTTTCTGAGGGAGAGAGTATAGGAAAAACAAGTTAGAATGCAGTATGTGTCCAACAAAGAGCAGTTAGTAGACATCTTTACTAAATCATTATCAAAAACTACCTTTGAGTTCCTTAGAGGTAAACTAGGGGTTAGACCCCTAATAAAAAAAAACTAAGATTGAAGAGATGCATCAATCCAGTGGACTTAATGAATATTTTTCAGTATGGATTGGTGAAATGGTGGCTACTCTAGAGGGGGAGTGGTTTAGATGAGATTTGTAGAGATGTTGAAGATAGTAGCAACAAATTTGATGACCCATGATGCATATGCACCTTTGGCATTGTTGTCAAAGGGGGAGAAGAACTATAATAGAGAGGGGAGAAGAACTATAAGAGAAAGGGGGAGAAGTAATATGATCCAGAGGAGAATAATTTGAGCAGGTGAAAGAGAAGAACTGACAGAAGAGTGAAGTGCAGCAAGAGAAGTCCCAAAACTAAGTAGCATGATTTTAGTTGAATATGTTGGTGTTTATATTGGTGTTGCCATCAATGCCAAAGGGGGAGAATGTTGGCATGATTGGCATAACTGATGCAGATGAAGAATGATGACTGAACCAGTAAAGGACTGTTTGTGATGACATTGTAATGAATAGATTGAGATTGCATGATTGGATGACTTTGATCAGTTATTTATGTTGTCATTCATGAAAACTGATGTTTATTATGTTTTATTTTCTCATCTAAGTCTTTTTGGTCTACCAGAAATGCCTTACTAGTATTGACGACAGTTAACTAGAATTAGGACCTTTACCAGTAATGAGGAAATGTTTTGATTAGATCTGGCAATTAGTGATGTTTGAAGTGTTGTGATTTGGTACGTGAGTTTGTATCATTGTAATATGTATCTAACTAGAACCGCATCATGTTTTGGTTATAGGTATTCATGTTTATGACTTCTGTTGTATTTTTGCCAGGGTTGTTTAAGGACCTGTAAATAATTCTCTTAATCGGTAATGATTTTTGGTTTGGCAGTGATCTACATCAAGTTAAAATGTTGGTGATGATGTCACACAACCTACGTGAAGTGTTTGAAATATGTTTTGGCACGATCAAGATGGAATTTATTGGTAATGTGAAAAGTGCTTAGCAGAATGAGCCAAGGGTTTGACTTTGTATCAGATCAAGTTGATGTGATGAGTTACAATCACTAAATGGTTGATATTGATTTGTAATTGAGTGTAATAATCCATATGATGATCTATAATGTGTTGTAAAGATCTGTGATGATCTATGATGTAAGTCTTAGGGTTTTATAACCGACTAAGTTGTAAGGGTTATTTAGGTCAGTACAATGTTTGTTGTGTCAGTGGTTTTGAAAAGAGTGTGAAGTCAAACTAGCGTATGATAGATTTGCTAGAGTGTTGCAAATTTGGAGAAGAAAATGGATTTGATCAAGTAAGAAGTGGCGTGCTATACCGAGATCATTCACTATTGTTCCCTAACAGCTACAGTAGCTAAATTGCTTAACCGGGTAGGTCCTAACAAGCCTTACATTATAAATCCCTTAATCAAGTAGCTCAACATCTGAGTGTTGAATCCGCTTGTGTGGTTGATCCTAGCAGGTCAAAGTTCCTAACAGGACTTATCATCTAAATCCCTTAACTGGGTGACTCCTAATAGGGTCTTCTCCTAATAGGGCATCATTGTAATCTTCTAACTGGGCTTGGCTTCTAACAGGGCACATTCCAAAAGAGAGCACAATTTTTGTGGGTACCAATATTCCACTGTGGTTTTTCCCTATTTCAGTTTCCATGTGAAGAACGTGGTATTCATATGGTAATTAGTAATGGTAATTAATTTATTACTAGTTTATGATTGGTTTGGTGAAGTTTTATAAGGTTGATTTTTAAGTTTGAAATTTATTCACCCCCCTATCAATATTAATTGGATTCTCTAAGATTAACAAGGTTGAGGGAAGGACCCAAGACACAGAGAACTATTTGTAGCATCATAAATTATATTTGCATAAAATTTTGTCCTCACCTTGGTGCTTTGTCTTTGAATGCCTAATGACTATATTGATTATTCTTTCACCACCCCATAGACCTATAATTTCATCACCTTCTATATCTCTACCTTAATCGCAAGTCCTAATTCTCAATATGAGGGAACTGGGTCTCCTAGTCCTAGCTCACGACCATGGCACCTAGGGACCAAGTTCTCTTAATCAGGACTTGAATTTGGTCCTTGCAATAGTCATCTCAAATGAGTAGGAAACATTATCCCATATCGTCCTAGTCCATAAATTCAATTATTTTTTGGGCAGTCAAGTATAAAGGAGTTCAACCCCTCTCGATTGAAACCTAATGACTTCTACAATCTCAATTACACTCTAACAGATTCAAGTGAGCAATAAATCAAGCATTCATCAACCATTAGAGAAGAAGTAAAGTCAAGATAAATAATTCAAGATGGCATCCATGATCATCCTTCTTTAAAGACATTCTATATGAAACCCTAAAACCCTTGTGTGAGGATTCAAGCAAGCTTCATCAAGGTATATATTTTAATTACAAGCGTTTCATTAAAAATCTAGCTTTTTCCTCAAAAGAAAAGAACCTTATAGAAATTTTCCATTACATTTATCATTTAGATTTCAAGGTTAATTCCTAAACTGAGGTTTGACCCAAGGAAAACTCCTATCCACAATATTTGTCCTCTCTTTCTATGTGTAGGGAATAGGTGCAGGAGTTGTACTAAAAAATTATGACAAAGTTAGTGATGACAAACATGTTTCACTTTCAAAGAAATGAAATTTTGAGGAACATGGTGGATTTGTACTACCTGGTCCCAAAAAATTAGGCTGAAATTTTGGGAACAGGTTCTAAATCTCTTATTTTACTTAGATCTCAATTTGTGGCTCTATGGGATATCTGTAGCAATGTTTTTTCACTACCTCTCTTCAATTATTCATCATTTTGTCCTAATTTCATAATTTACAATCCATTTTAATTAAGAAAGAGGGAACCATATCATAACCAATGAATCTAATCAGAACTTTAGAACTTTCTTTATTTAGATTGTGGCTAGATCTATTGGATTCACCCCTCTTTTAATGTTTGGTTAATCTGGCTAATTAGTGGTTTTATTATCTTAATTGGTGAAACCCTAGTTCCAAATTACACCAAATCACTATCATAGAGTGGTTTGAGGAAGAAACTAAAGAACAAGACAAACAATTCATAGCTAGGTGACTAATTGAGAAGCAATGTTGATATCTAAAACCAAGATCCTTCTAGTCAAGTAATTATGTTTGAGGCTTTATTCAAAATATAAAAACTAAATCCTTATGAAGACGCTTGGATATTTCAATGTCCACTACCATGAAAAAATAATTCCCCATGTAGGGAGTGGAAACATAAAACTTCAAGAAGCAATTGATATAGTTTCAAATAGATTTGTAAAAAGAAACCTCCCAAAATTAGAGGGGGGGATTCAAAAGTCTAATCTACACAAAATTTATATTGAGTATTTGAAGAAGGGGGTTAAAAAAATTTCACCAAGGTTTAATTGAGAGATATTTATCATCCCAAGGCCATAGCTTATCCAACACCAAATTTTTAGATCCTTAGAAGATGCAAAATAAGTAATGAAAAATCTTTATTACAAGAGAAGATCTCAATCTCATTATCCATGAGAGGCCTCCAAGAATCCAACACCCATTTGTGTAGCTTAGGAAAAGAAGGCCACATGTTAGAGAATCTACACATTAGACCTTTATGCTAGTATAAATCCTCTTTTTTCACCAATCTATGCTAGAGACCACCACAAGGGATAATTTGACACAAAGAATACAATAATATTTTTGATAAATCTCTTTCAAATGAAAATTAGGACTAGACCTAGCATTCTAAGAAAAGCTACATTCACCAAAAATATAAGTAGATACCAAAGCAAGGGCACAACCAACATTCATAACACCAAAATCATGGGCCAAGTCATTCCTAAGCATAATAAGAAGCATAGTAACCCTTGAGACATAGCTAGGGTCAACAAAAGGAACCTACATTAGAACATGATTGTCATTACCTAATAGGGTAACATGGATGATTGACAAAGATTGAGAAATAATAGTAGACTTGTCACAAGGGGAGGGAACAATAATAGTAGGGACAAGTGAGTTTCAACATCCAATGGGTGAGAAAGCGCATGGAAAATAGGTTAGATTAGCTAGTATCAAATGAAAAAAAATTGGCATAAACAAATTCTTTTAGATGGTAGCTCTTGTATTGTCTATGTTGAAGATGAACATGAATAAAATTTTTAGTGGACCACTCTAGTAATATATATTAAATGAGGATGACTATCCAACATGTATCCCAATCCTTATCTTTAATTTAAGGCTATCTTGAATTTCCATTATTTCTTGTTAATACATTTGCATCTGTATTATTATGAACTCGTTGTCTTTTCAATATCAATAATTTTTTTCACAAATCTTCATGTCATTTTTCATGCAAATTTATTATAAATATAAATTTCAATTTTTGGTAATAGAATACTAACATGTACATGTGACATATTATATAGTTCTCACATACCTATAAATGTCTATGACTAAATAATTCCATATGTTTACTCCTATATTATCCATAAGGAGAATGAAAAGAAGAAAGAGTATATGTGGTCACATGTTACATACTTTTAGTGGTTGGCATTGAATTATAATTGATGTCAACATGGTGCATTGATGATAGGATCATGCATGTAGAGACAATGTAATTGATAAAGACAATGCAAGGAAGAGAGTCGACCAAAGAACAAAGAGGATGAAGGGTGGTAGAAAAGACAGAGCAAGCTTGAATGGATATACTAGTGTGTGTAATGGTTTTTACCATTTATCCCACATTGGCAGTATGGTGGTGGCATCGATTTTTTATATAGACTGGTGAGTGTAGTTTAAGTGAGCAACAGCTCACATGCTTTTTGTCATCCAAATTGGAGCATGCATCATGGTGACATGAAATTTTAGGTGCAAGATCACAAAGGCCAAGAAAAACTAATGGTGATGGTTACAAAGTTGTGATGGATAGTCATGTGTATGTTTAGTGCTAGATTGCATGGTCATAGCAGCGCATGTTCTCAGCAGACAGTTAATAATTACTATGACCTGCGATGTTGTGATGGACCCATGAATGGTCACAGAAGATGTTATACACATGATTGTTCCTAGGAGATAACATTAGAAAGTTATCCCATGTAGTAGGGAGAGGCTGTCATGCATTGTGGTGGGGCTCATGGAGCTAGAAGAAATGAACAAAGAGCAATTTTGCAGGTTTTAGGATGGCCTGTGGACAACTAAGAAGGGGTGAATCAATTGTCAATAGATTATATCAATGAAACCACTTTATAACCTTTAACCAGAGCACATAAACATTGAATACCGGAATAGCAGAAACAGATATCGATAAGCAATAAAACTTAAGAATGAAATAGATATTCAACACAATGCAACCATACCATATAACACCATGATTTGTATGTGGAAAACCCGATAAAGGGAAAAACCACAATGGGAAGCCTACCCAAAGTTAGATGATACTTCTACAAAAAGTATGTGATACAATGAGGGGCTTGCACATGTAGAAAGGCACACTACCTAGAGCATACTACTTATTACAAAGGAGTCTCATTGACTACAAAAAGGTTATAACCACCTCAAAATAATTGGACAACAATCCAGAAGAATGAACTACCAAAGATAGCATCTACGATGCCTAATTATAGTTATGGTTAAGCTCAATACCATAGGCCTTTGACCTCTTACATAAACCCAATTAGATCTTCAATGATAGACCAAATCTCCTTCTTATATGATATTTCATTCCATGACCATAATATATTCTATAATGAGATCTTACATCAATTTATGCCAACCCTAAGACCTAAACCAATTAGGTCGGCCACCTAAAATATATTACAATAATATCATTACATGCCTCCATATTACAATGATATGCCATGTCGACTTTAGACCAAAGCAACATTAACCAATCCATAAATCATCCTGGTAATGTGTACAGAACACATTAATATGATACCACTCCATAACCTAGATAGGTACCAGACCTAATCTGGGTCCACCACATCAAATTGATGTCTCCAACCAGTCGAGGCATGATCAAGGGTCACCTTTTGCATCTTGAATTCTATCTAGAAGCCACACCAACACCACTTATGCGTCCTGCCAAAGATTCTTAGTAAAATCTCTATCAGTAAAACCTTAAACCCTTACTGGTATAGGCTTACTAGAGTGTATGATATCATCCAATCATGAATTCAATTGGCTTACTAGAGTGTATGATAGAATCCAACCACCAATTCAATTGGCTTACTAGAGTGTATGATAGTATCCAATCACCAATTCAATACCAACTGACCAAAACATTCTCCAAAGATGTGTAACACATAAAACCAAACATACTCCATTGATCCAAACATGCCGAAAGTGTCCAACAGATAGTCCCTTTTGCTAGTAACATTAGATCTTTTGTCGGTAACCAACCATAACAGCTAGTGTTGACATCAATGACAAAACATCAATGCAACACATAATCAATTCCTCCATATTGCCAACAATCTCCCCCTTTGTCATTTATGGAAACACTAGATGTGAAAAACAAAACATCTAAGTGCCAAGAAGTGCCAAACATTTCTCATAAAAAACTGACTCCCCCTGAGGAGTGCAGTCCAATTTGAATATCTCTCCCATAAACATTATTTTTCACATATAACTCTCCCCCATTGACATCAATACCAAATATGTGACATAGATATCAAAATTCTTTGAATCTCAAAGCTGACTACTTCCCCTGAGTAGTAACACCACCATGTCAATCCAGAGAAAAGGATAAATTTGATGATCCATACCAGCCTAATGCACTGCAACATCAGCTAAGTTTCCACCGGAGGGGTAGATACCCCTAACCTGTCTCTCAAATATTGAAATAATTCCTTAGACAATGTTTTAGTGAATATATATGCAATCTTCTCTTTAGTGTTCACATAAACTAATTTTACTTCCTTTTCTTACACATTATACTTCAAAAAGTTATATTTTTTTATATGTGCTTAGTCTTAGAGTGAAATATCATATTCTTAGATATGTCAATAGCTATAGAGTTATCACAGTAGATAACTACTGGTTCACTACAATTTACCTTGATATCCTTCAACATTTGCTTCATCCACAAGACTTGTGTACAATTTGTTGTTGTTGCAACATATTTAGCTTCTGCAATAGATAAAGAAATGCATGACAATTTTTTGTTGATCCATGAAATCAGTTTCTTTCCAAGAAAGAAAGAGCCACTAGAAGTGCTCTTCCTATCATCAGTATCTCCTGCCCAATTTGAATATGTATATGCATAAAAAGTGAAGTTATCATCTCTAGAATACCATAAGCCATGTTTTTTTGTTCCTTGATGTTGGCATATGGACACTCCAATGAGACATTGTGTGTGATTGAAGGCTTTGTCATTGATGGCAACCTTACAATCCTATGGCACTAGCAAAGCATTACTCAGGCAACCTTGCAATCCTATGGCACTGACAAAGCACTACTCAGGCAACATTGCAACCTATGGCACCGGCAAAGCATTACTCAGGCAACCTTGCAATCCTATGGCACCGGTAAGACATTATACTGGAAAAGCATTACTCAAACAAAACAGTGCACCGGCATCAACAAAATCAATCTACACCGGCACTGGCACAGAAGATGTACATCGGCACATAAGGAAATATGTATACCAGCACAGAGGCCAACAGGATTTTTGAAATGTAATATTTTGTTTATCATTATAAGCCGACTTGGCAAATTGTAAAATGACTCTTGTATATAAAAGAGATCATTGTAGGCATTTGTAGGATATATACAGGAAGCATAAAAAAAATTATAAGGCAGACCTAATGTGCGAATTGTAGGACAAGGGTATATGTAAAGAACAAAGCAAGAACCGGTACTGAATCTAGCATTAAAGATGCTATTGTAGAGCAATACATAATATTGGATTTGTGTAAATCCTCATTGTAAGTTAGTGTGACTTCTTATTGAGTAGTGAGCTCTAGGCAGTTGGCCTTCCTGCATGTGCAGGCCCCTATTGTAAGTAATATTCTCTTATTGGCCAATAAGTGAATATTGTGGGTCACAAATCCCACCGAGGTTTTTCCCACACTGGGTTTCCTCGTTAAACATCTTGTGTTATGGTGTTCTTCTCATGTGGATGTTTTTGATTCTATTATTTGCATTAATTCTTGCATACCGGTATACTATAACTTTATATTCAGTTTTAAGAAAATTTCATTACCAGTCAGATACTGATTCACCCCCCCCTCTTAGTATCTGTGGGAACCCTAACAATTGGTATCAGATCCCGGTCCTCTATTTTCAGAAGCCTAACAGCTTGAGGAAGATCTTGACACTAGTAAAGATGGAAAATCTGATGAAGCAACTTGAAGGAGCTCTTACTGACTATGATGCAGAGAAGTTGAAAAATATCAAATTAGAAGATGATTTAAAAGCAGCTTAGGACATTATTCAAGCACTTCAAGAAAATCTTACTGTTACAAGAAACAAGAGAAGAGAACTTTGTGAAAAATTACAAAATGAGAATGATGAAAAGGAATCACTAAATGATATGATAAGCAAGTTGAAACAAGAGATCATGACAACAAAAAATGAAATGCAGGATATGACTATGAGATTTTGCAAAGAAATTGAGGACAGAAAGAAGAATGAAGAAGAATTGACCAGAAGACTAAGTGATGCAGCAAATGAGAACACAAGACTTAGCTATGAAAATGACATGTTGAAGACAGATCTGATGCACACTCAAAATGACTCAAATGAACTAATGAGACAAAAAGAAATCTTGGAAAGGGAATTGGAAACTGCAAATCAAAACAAAGAAAAATTCAAGAAAAGCTCAGAAGAACTTGGTACCTTATTGAAGAATCAAAAACCCAAAGGTGACACTTCTGGAGTTGGATTTGAAGTTGGAGAAAGCTCTGGTACTGCAAATACCCAGGATCACAGCAAACCGGTAAGACCTTCTAATACTTACAAATTCAATGGAAAATGCTTTAACTATAATAAATATGGTCATAGGGCAAATGAATGTAGATCTAGGAATTATCAGAACATCAATCCTCCTACTGGTCAATGCACCAAATGCAACAAAATTGGTCATAACTCTGAAAATTGCAGAATGAATGCAAGATGTTATGTTTGTGGAAGATTTGGTCATTTATCAAATAAATGCAGAACACAAACTGACATAGGTTATGGGAAAGCTATTCAGAAAAATAATGTAACTTGTTATGCATGTAACAAGATTGGTCATATTGCTAAATTTTGTAGAAGTAAAGGTACACCGGTAGATAACAAAAGTACTAGCTTGAAAGGTAAGGAAAAGGTTGAAGAGGTTAAGCAAGAATTTTCAAAGCAATGGATTAGAAAAGGTGATCTAAATATTGGGGTTACTCCTCCACCGGCAAGACAATATGATGCTCCATCGGTAGGACAATATGATGCTCCATCGGTAGGACAATATGATGCTCCATCGGTAGGACAATATGATGCTCCACCGGTAGGACAGAGCAATGCTCCACCGACAGGATGTTCTTCATCAAATTGAAGAAAATTATCTTGAGGGTTTGGCAATCAAATGACACATGTGCTATTATTCCCTCGGTTAGAGAAAAGAAGTTGAAAATCCTTTATTACTGACAAATAAAGTTAAGCTAATACATTGCCGGCAAGCAATTAATGTGGTAGGTAGCAAAAAAGACTTTATAAAATAAGGTTTTTGGCTCCATTTCATTTCACCGTGAATTCAAACTTTCAGAGAGCGCGAAGATTTTTGAGCTAAGGCATTCCGAGCAAAGAGGCAAAGCACTTCAGCAATCAATCCATCCAAAGGCAAAAAAAAGTATTTATCATCATGGCATCCTCCTCTGCACCTGAATTCATAGCAAACCCTATAGTAGTCGAAGTTATAAAATGACCTAGGCCCATGTTTCAGCTAGTTCCCGAGGTAGCTAAGAAAGATGACAACACAGGTGCTTTTTTCCAAATTCCAAAAGGTGTTGTTTATGCAGAAGACCCTAGAATGTATATTCATTGCAACATAGAGGAATTAGGTGATGAAGAAATCAAAAACATGTATAAATCTGTTATATGTGACAATGCTGGAAATGTGAAACCTGAACATAAAATTGTTGAAACCCTAGGATTCACTGAAATCCTTTGCATTCCTGAATTTCCCAAGGAAGTGGTTAGGATAGTTCTTAGTAGGGCACATGGTTCATTCTTTTGGCTTGACTCAGTGCATAAAATTACAAAGGTAGCTGTGAAAGCAGTAACAGGGTTACCTTCCATCGGTACCAGACCCGACAAAACCAAGAAGGTCTCCAATGACCTAGTAATGAAATTAATTGGTGCAACATCTGACAAAAGATCATTGAGGGTTAATGATGTGACCGATACAAATGTGAGATTCATTAGCATGATTCTAGGCTACAAAGCAACTCATGCTAATAGGCTTAACTCTGTTTCCAGTTTATGCATAAAAAGTGCTTATGACATGGTGAAGGACAATGTAAATATTGATATCTGTGAATGGTTAAAAGATGAGTTAATTGACAATTTGGCAAAAATCAAGAAGGATAAGAAAGGAACCTTTAGATTTGGAAATTTACTTGTATGCTTAATGCTACATATAACCAAACAGGCTCCCGGTATAGGCTACAAGGATTTTGGATTCGACATACTGGTAGGAAAACAATTGTCTGACTTATTCAACAACATGGGTGAAAACAGAGAAAAGAATATCAATGAGTATTTTCAAGCACTAAAGGTCAGAATGAATAAAAGAATCAAACTATCACAAGAAATAGTCAACAAATACAAGGATGATATATGCTTTGTGATCAAAAAGGATGAGATCTGGATGGAAGCAGTCATCCCAAGAACAATCTGGGTTACAGAGATGGGGTATGAAATAGATGACCACATAGTGGAAACTTATGCCAAAGCACTTCTAGAAGCCCCCAATGAACCAAAGGAAGAAGTATTTGGTAGTACTGAGACCATCGAAAGTCAAATTCAATCTAAAAAGAGAGTAAAGAAAGTTGAGGCATTTGTGAGGAAAGGAATCAGGCAAGCAAAAGCCATAAAAGAAGATGTATTAAAGAAAACTGGCATAACATAAGAAGAGTTGGCAGCCCAACAGCCTGAAACTCATCTATCACTGGTAGATACCTCCTCAAAAGGAGATATGCCAGCAACTTTCAAAAGAGTTGTTAAGAAAAGAGACCCCTCACTGGTATCCACTCCTTCACCTAGAAGGACAAGATAGAAACAACAAGCTGTGAGGTCTCCGGTCAAGAAAGCCACACCTAAGAAGAAGCTGACCCCCAAAAAGAAGAAGAAGACAAACACCGACTATGCCTCTCTTGACATACTACTGAATGAGATCACAAAGGAAGGTAAATTGAAAAACATAGGGAAAATCTATGAGACCCTATCAGATGATGAGAAAGGACAAGTCGAGGAAAGTGTTATATTACACATGGACATGTATAAAAAGTTTTTGATGCAAGTCCTAAATGAAATTCCTGATGAACTATATAAAAGACTTGAGGCCAAAAGGTAAGGAATAATTAAGTTAGATAAGAAAATAAAAATAGAGAAATTACTTGCAGTATACCCGGTCAACTCACCTAAGGAAATTGATGATTTTATAGCTCAGGCCAACTGGACAGTTTTTTCCACTGCACACCGGCAAATATCACTAATGGTAGGTAGAGTTACCAAAGTTTCAGAAGAAATAGAAGATGGTTGGGATACATTCTTGGTTGAAAAAGAAAAAAAGAAGAATATAGGAATCCCAAGCCCATTCTGGTATATCAAAAGGACAAAGGGAAAGGGAAAGTTGGTGGACCACCAAGTATCAAGATTAGAGACAACTTACCCCCACCTCCTTTAAATACTCCACCGGTAAAAACAACAACTGCAGAAGATCAACCGGCAACTAAGAGCATGGACACAGAGGATAATAATCCTAATCCTAAAGTCCTATATACTGTGAATATTGATACTCAAAAAATCAACATAGTGGTAGATAAGGATACCATAGATAAATCTGATAACAAAGAGCAAACCGGCAACAGGAAACAAAGAGCAACTGGCAATAGGAAACAAAGAGCAACCGGCAGCAGATTCAGAGAAAAAGATGGAATCTGGAACACAATCAGAGAAATCAATAGAGCTAAAGGCTCCAGAACAGATGCCACTGGTAAGAAATGATGCAGGAAAAACTATGCTTAAAGAGATGGAGACACAAACAGACCTACCAAAGGTCAACACTAGCATGGTCACTTCCACCAGAACTCAGTTTGTTAGGTCACCATCAAATGTAACAGAGGTATTGCTCGAATCTATTAAGAAAATAACTGATTATAGCTCACAAGCCTATAAAGCGATAGATGATTCAATTCCAGTTTTGAAATCAATAGCTCCCAATTGTAATATAGCCAACAAAGATTCTTTAGGCCAGTTGGATACACTTTGTAAATATATTTCTAGAAATTTTGACCAAACTAAGGTAGAAATTGTAAAGGAAAGTGTAGAAAAAGAGAAACAGAAATTCTTTGAGGAAGGAATAAAGAAGTGTAATAGGGAATTTGACACACTTCTACCGGAACTGTGCAATTTATTAAAAGAGTACAAAACTCTGTACAAAGACACCTGTAAAATAAACTTTTTGACCATGGATGTAGACAAAAAGATGAGCAAGGTACAGGAAGAGATCAATAAACTTGCTGATAATTTTGTTAACTCACCCGATACATTATCAGTTTTTGAGGAAAAGATAACAAATTTTGAGGAAGAATTGCTCAAATTAGAAAGAGAGAAAGAGAAAATAATAAAGAAGGCAAAATTCTTGAGATCTAAACTAAGTCCAAGATTAGAATATTTAGCATCTCTGCGGAAGGAAATCTCAGAGGCACTAACACAGGGTAGCAAAACACCAGTAGAGCACTTGCAGCATCTCACCGATACAGTATACAGAACTGAGATAGCAATAAAGGAGAGCAAGAAGTTTATGGATGGCATAAACTTAATTTTGGGAGATATTCTTTAGCTAATAACTACCCAACTACAAGGTTGAGGTTATGAATTGGTACAACTACAAAATCTACTAACCTTTGTCATTGATGCCAAAGGGGGAGTAGTAGATGAGAAAATTCAAAACATAGGGATCACATGCTCAGGGGGAGCTCTCACATTTTTGGTAACATTTTTGGTCTACACATTTTTGGATATCTTTTTGAAATTTCTCATGAGTGTTGCCATCAATGCCAAAGGGGGAGATTGTTGGCATATGGACACTCCAATGAGACATTGTGTGTGATTAAAGGTTTTGTCATTGATGGCAACCTTGCAATCCTATGGCACCGACAAAGCATTACTCAGGAAACCTTGCAATCCTATGGCACCGACAAAGCACTACTCAGGCAACCTTGCAATCCTATGGCACCGACAAAGCATTACTCAGGAACCTTGCAATCCTATGGCACCGGAAAGACATTATACCGACAAAGTATTACTCAAACAAAATAGTGCACTAGCATCAACAAAATCAATCTACACCGGCACCGGCACAGAAGATGTACACCGATACAGAAGGAAATATGTATACCGGCATAGAGGCCGACAGGATTTTTGATATGTAATATTTTGTTTATCATTATAAGCCGACTTGGGAAATTGTAAAATGACTCTTGTATATAAAAGAGATCATTGTAGGCATTTGTAGGATATATATAGGAAGCATAAAAAAAATTATAAGGCAGACCTAATGTGCGAATTGTAGGACAAGGGTATATGTAAAGAACAGAGCAAGAACTGGTACTGAATCTGGCATTGAAGATGCTATTGTAGAGCAGTACAGAATATTGGATTTGTGTAAATCCTCATTGTAAGTCAGTGTGACTTCTTATTGAGCAGTGAGCTCTAGGTAGTTGGCCTTCCTGCATGTGCAGGCCCCTATTGTAAGTAATATTCTCTTATTGGCCAGTAAGTGAATATTGTGGGTCACAATTCCCACCAAGGTTTTTCCCACACCGGGTTTCCTCATTAAACATCTTATGTTATGGTGTTCTTTTCATGTGGATGTTTTTGATTTTGTTATTTGCATTAATTCTTGCATATCAGTATACTGTTACTTTATATTCAGTTTTAAGAAAATTTCATTACTGGTCGGATACTGATTCACCCCCCCCTCTCAGTATCTGTGGGAACCCTAACACTTGCAAATAGTGGAATATCTTCTTTACTACACATTCATGATTTTCTTTAGGATTACTTTGATATCTTGAAACAATACTTACTTCATTCATAATATCTAGTCTAGTCTAAGTTAGATATAACAAGCCACCAATCATATACTTATACCTTTCAAATCATCGGTGCAAATGTGTCTTTGATAGATAATTTATCACTTGTCACGATAGGAGTACTTACTGGTTTGGAATTATCCATACCAAACTTCTTCAATAATTCCCTTAGATACTTAGTTTGACAAATAAAAATCACTTTGTCAGTTTGAGTAACCTAAGAAAAATCTCATCTCACCAATCATGGACATTTCAAATTCATTCTTCATATTATTAGAAAATTCCATGCACAACTTATCTTTGCCTCCAAAAATGATATCATCAAAAAATACTTCAATAATCAGAATATCATCATCATTGATCTTATAATATAAATTATTGTTAGCACTTCCTTTAGTAAAACCAAGCTTCAAAAGATATTTATCCAACCTTGCATACCAAGCTCTAGGAGCTTGTTTCAATCCATTTAATGCTTTCCTTAATTTGCAAACCATATCTTTTTCATTTGTTAGTAAAAATCCATCAGGTTTCCCAATGTATACTTCTTCCTCAAGTTCACCATTCAAAAATGCACATTTAACATCCATTTGATAGATCTTATAGTTCTTGTATGTTGCATAGGCAAGAAATAGTCTAACAGCTTCAATTCTAACTACTGGTGCAAATGTCTCACCATAATTAGTTCCTTCCATTTGAGAATATCCTTTACAAACCAGTCTAGCCTTGTTTCTTACAACTTGACCATCCTCATTTAGTTTATTTCTAAAAACCCATTTAGTTCTAATAACATTCTTATTTTTAGGCCAGGCAATTAAAGTCCAAGTCTCATTCTTCTCTATCTAATCTAATTCATCTTTCATAGCCTTTAACCAATGTTTATCTTTACAAGATTCAATAATAGATGCCAGTTCAATTTGAGAAGTAAGGCATACCTCATCATTTTCCATCTTCTTCTTGTCATAACTCCCTTTTTCCTATCTCCACTGATTTGATCTTCAGAGTGATTTAATCTTACATACCTTGGTGTCTTCTGAACTCTGGGTTCACAGTTCTAATCATCGGTCATAGTTGAATTTTCTGATTGTATTGGTGTAACTATCTCAGTGTCTTGTATCAATTAAGGCAATTTTGGTTGAGTTATGATCATTTCCACTACCAGTTCCTTGTCATATGATATAGATTGATTTCTATATTTCTCATCCACTTTCACATTTGTTCTCTCCACAATTTTTTGCAATCTTTTGTTATAAAATCTATATGCTTTTCTCTAAATTGAATATCCAAGAAATATTCCTTCATCACATCTAAGATCAAACTTCACAATTGAGTCATCCCTTTTGATATAACATTTACTTCCAAAAATTCTGAAATATTTAACAGTAGGTGTATGTCCAAACCATAATTTATAAGGAGTCTTACCGGTTTCACCTTTGATATGAACTCTATTGAATGTGTAGACTATTGTACTCACTTCTTCTCTCCAGTAGATGTGAAGCAATTTGGCTTCCATCATCATGGTTCTTGTTGCATCCAAAATGGTTCTAATCTTCCTTTCCACTACTCCATTCTGTTGAGGAGTCTGAGGTGCAAATAATTGTCTCCTAATTCTATCTGTTTCACAATAACTGTTAAATTCATGAGAAGTGAACTCACCACCTTGATCTAATCTCAGACATTTGATTTTTAATCCAGTTTCAGTTTCCACCTTTTCATTGAAGATCTTGAATTTCTCAAAAGCTTCAAACTTCTCCCTTAGAAAAGTCACCCACATCATTCTAGAATAATAATCAATTATTAGTATGAAATACCTATCACCTTGAAATCTTGTAGTCTTTGTTGGACCACATAAGTCAGTATGAATCAAATCAAGAACATCATTAGATTTATCATGTATAATTTTAAAATAAGTTCTAACTTGCTTTCCAAATTGGCATTCCTTACATACCAGATTATGAGGCTTTATAATCTTAGGCATATCTCTAACTGCCTTTGTTGAACTAATCTTAACAATACAATCAAAATTAACATGACACAACCTCTTATGTCATAAAAAACTCTCATCAATATGAGAAATCAAACATTTCTTATTACCAGTGTTCAAGTGAAAGATATTACCTCGAGTTTGAGTACCGGTTGCAATCTCCAAACCAGTTTTGTGAGTGATTTTGCATTTTCTAACTTTAAATTGAAGTTGGAAAACCTTGTCCACCAATTGACCAACACTTAAAAGATTATGCTTTAAACCTTCTACATAATAGACATTATCAGTATTATGCTTACCATCCAGAGAGATAGTACCTCTACCTTTGGTCATACATTCTTTGTCATCTCCAAATCTTACTTGACTGCCATTGTATTCTTGCAGGGACAAAAATTTTCTTTTATTTCTAGTCATATGATGTGAGCATCCACTATCAATTACCCATTCATCCTTATCTTCAACTTTTTCTTCCAGGGCCTTTTCTTCATTCTTGATAGCTGATTTCGGTTCATCTTCCTTTAAAGCACAGAACACCCATTCCTTTCCAATGTCGGATCCACTAATAGAGTTTGATGTCGGTTCACCCTCAGAGTCATCACTTACTCCTACCTCATCCGCTATGTAGCATTGTTTTTTTTTCTTGAATCTATATTTGTTTTGATTAGGCTTAAATTATTTCTTAACTCTTTCTTCAAATCTTGCATTCCTTTTAGGACATCTATATGAAAAATGACCAATCTTATTACATGCAAAAAATTTAAAAGGTTCTTTTCCTTCATACTTACTTCATGTCGGTCCCTTAGATACTCTTCTAGCAAATAAGGCTTCAAGTTTCTCAAATTCTTCATCTTCTTTCCTCAAATCTTACAATTCTTTTGCATATAGGGCTTTCCAGTCACTCTTGCCGGTAGATGATGATGATGGATGAAAAGCGGGTTTAGTTTTGGCAACTCCAGAAGGTCCAAATTCTTCAAGCTCAAAAGCAGATAATTTCCCAATTAGAATGTCTTTGTTAACTGAAGTGTTTGCCATTATTCTCAATTCATTAATTCCAGTTGCCTTCATCTTGTAAGCTAGTGGAAGGGCTCTGAAGACTTTGGAAACTATTTCATCTTAACTCAGAGATCCTCCACAACATTGAATTCCCATGACAATCTCATTTACTCTTTCCATAAATATAACAATTCTTTCATTTTCATCCATCTTCAAGCTCTCATATCTTACCTAGTAACCATAAAGTTTAGCAATTTTGATAGTAGGGTCACCTTCATTTAGAGTTTGCAATTTATCCCACATAACCTTTGCAGATGATTTATTAGTCAATCCCATGATTTTTTGATCAGTAAGTGCACATAGGAGGGTTTCTCTATCTCTTCAATCATTTTTAATCTTTTTGCCCAAGTCTGTAGGAACATGGTTGCTAGATGTCAGATCATAAGGTGTATATCCTTTCTCGATGATCTCCCAAGTATCCTTTCCAAGATATCTAATATGAGTCTCCATTCAGATTTTCCATATCCTGTAATTTGTTCCATCAAGCTTAGGGATTTCTTTTCTGAAAAATAATTGCCGGTGGATTTGAAGTATTAGTTGCCATAGGATCTACCTCAAGTGGTTAAGCTTCTGCAAAAGAGGACCAAATTTCTGATACCAATTGTTAGGATAATAGGTGGACAACTAAGAGTGGGGGGGGGGGGGTGAATCTATTGTTAAAATATTATATCAATCAAACCAATTTATAACCTTTATCCAGAGCACATAAACATTGAATACTGGAATAGCAGAAATAGATATTGGTAAGGATTAAAACTTAAGAATGAAATAGATAATCAACATAATGCAACCATACCATATAATGCCATGATTAGTACATGGAAAACCCGGTAAAGGGAAAAACCATGGTGGGAAGCCTACCCACAGTCAGATGATACTTCTATAGAAATTATGTGATACAATGAGGGGCTTGCACATGCAGGAAGGCACACTTCCTAGAGCACACCACTCATTACAAATGAGTCTCACTGACTACAAAGAGGTTATAACCACCTCAAAATAATTGGACAATAATCAAGAAGAATGAACTACCAGAGATAGCATCTACCATGCCTGATTACAGTCCCAGTTAAGCTCAATATCGAAGGCCTTTGACCTCTTACATAAACCCAATTCGATCTTCAATGATCAAACAAATCTCCTTCGCATATGATATTTCATTCTATGACCACAATATATTCTATAATGAGATCTAACATCAACTTATACCAACCCTAAGGCCTTAACCAATTAGGTCGGGCACCTAAAAGATATTACAATAAGATCATTACATACATCCATATTACAATGATATGCCATGTCAGCTTTAGACCAAAGAAACAATAACCAATCCATAAATAATCCTAGTAACGTGTATAGAACACGTTAACATGATACCGGTCCATAACCTACATAGGTACCGGACCTAATCTAGATCTATCACATCAAAGCAATGTCTCCAACTAGTTGAGGCACCATCAAGGATCACCTTCTGTATCATGAATTCTATCTAGAAGCAGCACCAACACCACTTATGTGTCTTGTCAAATATTCTAAATAAAAGCTCTACCGGTAAAACCTTAAACCCTTACCGGTATAGGCTTACTAGAGTGTATGATAGCATCAGATCACCAAGTCAATACCAACTGAGAAAAAAATGCTCCAAAGACATGTAACACATAAAACCAAACATACTTCATTGATCCAAACATGTCGGAAGTGTCCAATAGATAGTCCCTTCTACCGGTAACACTAGATCTTCTATCGGTAACCAACCATAATAGCTATTGTTGACATCAATGAAAAAACATCAATGCAACACATAATCAATTCCTCCCTATTGCCAACAATAAGGTTTGATGATGTACGCAAAAGCCAAGTCGTGATGTTGCAACCCAACACCACATATCTAGGGAGAAGTATTTGAAGTCTCCACAATAGTCAAATTGGATTATTGACACAGATGATATGTAGATGTGTTAAATATGAAGGCTATTTGTCAAAAAGAGTTTCATTTTGTCTATTTGAGTATTTGGTAAAGTGCCTTTGTACTACACAAAGAGACATTGGTTAGTCGAAGAGATAGGATGAATGTTACACCAACCACATGAAGTCCATTTGATAGGCAAGTTATCAAGCTAAGAGTGAAATAATGTTGACAAAGAGTCATTGCATGAAAATACAAAAAATGGTAATTTGATACCTAATGAAATCTGATCGTAGAGATTGGAAACAAATGAAAGAAAGGATGCATTTAATCATGTCGATGGCTATCACTATAGAATAGAGACAAGATCAAATGATTTAGTGGCTTGAGAAAATTTGAAATATTCAATCGATGGGAAGTCCTCAAATGAGCAGGTAAAGCTACTAAAAATAGTAGTTGTATGACTGATTGAATCTAAATGCAAAAAATTGAAATAGAAGATCGAAAGAGTGCATTTAATGCTGGGAGCCAATAGTTTGCAAAGAAAATGAACTTGATCAAATCTTTTTGTATCTTGAGGAGAGTAAATTCAAATGGTTGACAGGATATTTCTAGAGTAAGAAGTAGACCATCATTCTAATAGATTGATTGACAGTACATAAAATGTAAGGGAGATGGAATAACAGATAACTAAGAGCCAAAACTAAGAGTAGAAGAATAGAGGGCTAAAAAGGAATATCAGGGGAAAATTCATGTAGTAGATAGAGAGAAAGGAGTTGTAGATAGAAATTAAAACATATCTAAAGGAAAAACAAAAAATTCGTTATGAGTAATAGAGGAAGATGTTAGACAATTCAAATATCCAAAAGACAACTGAGACAGGGGGGTGAATCGGTTGTCACAGATTACGAGAACTATTAGAAATTTAAAACTTTAATAATGGAACCCAAAACATTAATACCGAAATAGCAGTTAAACCAATTAAGCATAAACAATAATCACAGAATAAAGACCATCCACATGACACCAATATTTATATGTGGAAAACCCGGTAAAGGAAAAAAGCATGGTGGGAAGCCTACCCATAGTTAGATAATACTTTTGCAGTAAGTATGTGAACTATAATTGAGGGGCCTACACTTGTAGGAAGACCAACAACCTAGAGCACATTGTTCATCACAAAAGGAGCCTCATTGACTACATAGAAATACAAACTACAATCTGGAGAAGTGTTGAACTGCAAAAGATAGCATCACCTATGCCTAAGTATAGTTTCGGTTAAGCTCAATACCAGAGGATTGAACCTCTTACATAATCCCAATTCAATCTCCAATGATCAACCAAATCCTTTTCCTAAATGATATTACATTATTCACATATTACATTCCTTGACCATGACCTCTAACCTAACCATAATGATCTACAATGAGATCTTACATCTATATATACAAACCCTCAACCATAAACAATTAGGTCGGCCACCAGATAATAAACCAATTACATAATTACAAATCATGTCGGCCTTAGACCAAACAAATAATATCCAACGCATAAGACATCCTAGAAACACATCAAGAGGTCCAATCCACACGTTACATTAAAGTTGGTCCATAACCTAGATCAACTGGGACCTAGTATAGGTCCACACACTTACAACAATGATCTCCATCCACCAAGTCTTGAAAATGATCACCAACAGAATCCTGAAAATCCACCAGAAGCTACACCAAGACCACTTATGTAATTCATCAAAGATCTTCATCAAAAGCTATGTCGGTGAAACCCTCGCCTAAACCAAAAACTAAGCTTCTAAGTAAGAAGGATAGAATCCAATCACCAGACCAAAACCAACTAACCGAATATGAGCATGAGTATCATAAAAATCCAATTCCATCACCAAACTATACTAGAGCCTACCAGATCATGTCGAATCCAAAACATCTAGAATCCACTGAACCTACTGAGACCAGAAGGGTGTTGGTAAAGCATCCAAATAGCTAGTGTTGGCATTAATGACAAAACATCAATGCAACACATAATCAATTCCACCAAATGGCTAACAATCCCCCCCTTTTCCATTGATGGAAACACTAGATGTGGAAAACATCTAAGTACCAAGAAATGGCAAACAAGTCTCCCCCAATGGAAGATAGCCAACAATCTCCCACATACAACTCTAAATGTCAATATCTATCCCCTTTACTTTTCTTAATCATATCTTTCCCCCTTTGACTTTTTCTTTTTCTTTCTTTTTCTTTTTCACATCAATATCTCTCCCCCTTTGACATCAATGCCAGAAATGTGACAAAAATATCAAAGCAAAAACATAAACCACTGAATCCCAAAGCTGACTACTCTCCCTGAGCAGTAGCATCCCACATCATTATTGGAATGAATACTATCTCTGATACTACATGCCGAACTGATGCCAAACCGCATCAATCAAGTCTCTATCGGAGGGGAAAAAACTCCCAATTTGTCTCTTAGGTACTCAAATGATTCCTTGGGCAAAGTTTTAGTAAAAATATTTACAATCGGCTCTTTAGTGTTCACATAAACCAGTCTAACTTCATTTGCTTCCACCTTTTCCTTCAAAAAGTTATACTTGATAGATATGTGCCTTCTTTTAGAATGAAATGTCAGATTCTTTGTTATATCAATAGCAATGGAGTTATCATAGTGAATAACTACCGGTGCATCACAATCCACCTTTACATCCTTCAACATCTACTTCATCCATAAAACTTGTGTACAATTAGTAGTGAAAACAACTTAGTCAACTTCAGCAGTAGATAAAGAAGTACATGACTATTTCTTGCTGATCCATGAAACCAACTTCTTTCTAAGAAATAAATCTCCACCGAAAGTGCTTTTTTGGTCAACAATATCTCCAGCCCAATCAACATTTGTATATGCACATAAAGTAAAGTTATCATCCTTAGGGTACCACAAACCATATTTTGATGTACCTTGCAAGTATCTAAAAATCCTTTTAACCACAATCTCATTATTCTCTCTAGGATCACTCTAAATTATTGAAACAATACAAATTACATTCATAATGTCAGGCCTAGTTTGAGTCAAATAAAGCATACCTCTAATCATAGATTTGTATCTTGTAGGATTTATCAATGCAGAAACATATTTTCTTGTCAATTTCTCACTTGTAACCATATGAGTACTTACCAATTTAGAATCTCCCATACCAAATATCTTCAACAATTCCTTACCATATTTAGTTTGATAGATGAAAATACCTTTGTCAGTCTGAGTAATCTGTAAACCTAAGAAAAATTTGATCTCACCAATCATAGACATCTCAAATTCTTTCTCCATATTCTTAGAAAATTATATGCATAACTTATCTTCACCTTCAAAAATAATGTCATCAAAAAATACTTCAATAATCAGTATGTCATCATCAGTGATCTTATAATATAAATTACTATCAACATTGCCCTTAGTAAAACCAAGATTCAAAAGATATTTATCCAACCTTGCATACCAAGCTATAGGTGCTTGTTTCAATCCATATAAAGATTTCCTTAACCTGCAAACCATATTTCTGTCATCTAATAGTGAAAAACCATCAGGTTTCTCCATATAAACTTCCTCATCAAGATCCCCATTCAAAAATGCATCGGTTTGACCATCTTCTATTGGTCATGTTGTTGTGTCTAGCAGTTGAAACCGGTGGACCTCTTGCTCCTGCAAGGACATTTGTCCCTTGGTTCCTTGCAAGTCTCTGATTCCTATATGCTCTATGTCCACCCTTTTGCAGAGGATAGTTTTTATATCAGCCTTCATGTGACTGCAGGTTCCTCTTCCTACATTCCAACGCTCTAAGGCCAGATCCATTGTTGTTATAACATACAATATTTACTTTATTAGGAACAACAAATGGATTATTTCTAGCATAACTGGGAGAGGGGACACGTATGTATCTACTCCTGGATACATTTTTCTCATATGCATGATGTCTATGAGATCCTAGATTATTCCTTCTATATCTCTTTCTACATTCTTCTACCCTATGGCAATAAGCATTACATGCAAAGCAATAACTGGTAAAGGATGGCATATGACATACAAATTTGTTCTGCCAAGCATGGGGAGATCTTACCAGTTTAGCATCTCCACTTCTCTTTCCTTGAGAATGGATTTTGGGTTGTCCATTCTATGCAGCCCTTCCTTCTGGTCTCTTCTTCTACCTCACTTTCTTTTCCCTGTGGGTGCTATCATTTCTCTATTGTCTCCTCATGTTTTTACTTCTCATGAAGTTGTCTCCTCCTATCTTCCCTTTTCCTTTGGTATCTGCATGGTTCCTCCTTGCAGCATCAATCTTTACTCTTGTGTGTAGTTCTTCACCGGTTGTGGTTAGACCAACCTTCTTTTGGGGAGTGTTTCTCATTATGAAGGTTTCACCTTTGTTTTCTCCATTAGAGGAGACAAACAAAATATCATTTTGGGGGACATTCTTGTTGGTGGAGCATTCACTGACACCACTTCCTAAACCTTCAGTTTCCTTGGCATGCTTTTGTCTCTTCAGCATTTTGTACAAGGCATCACTACTGCCATCAAACCAAATTCTTACCTTGAGCTGATCTTCACATTTCTCAAGGCCATTTCAGACAATCTCCATTTGTCCAAGAAACTTCTGATATTCTTTATCTTTTAATTCCAGCTTAGAAGCTAGATTACTGCACTGACACTCCTTGGTGCCTTCTTCTTGAGACCTCAACCCAGAGATGCATTTCTCAGATTCTTCAAGGCATTTTGCCAACTAGTTCTACTCCACTATAGCAGCATTCTTGAATAACTTGTATTCATTTATCACTCTACTGAGCTCATCAAGAGTGTTTACAAGTTATCCTTCAAGATCTACTTCTTCTTCTTCTTCTTCACTGTCACTACCAAACACATCTTGTTGGTAGGAGTGATAAACATGATCAATTTTAGATGTGTGTCTCTCATCTTTTGATCCTTGAGCCATGAAGACATGGGTTCCTTCATCATCATTGTTGTGGCTTCTAGCAGATTTGCCTTCATGATCTATACATGTATCTGCTGCATTGTTCTTCTCACTTCCACACACTGATCCAGTGGTGCAGGGTTCATTTCCATAGAGCTTCTTTAGTCTATCCCATAGACTCTTTGTCAATTTACACTTGTCCACCTGTGAGGAGATATCATCAGTGAGCCCACTAAATATAGCCTACATGGCTTCTTCATTGCACATGCATCTTCTTTCTTCTTTAGATCCGGTGGGAGGACTGACATTCTTAGGGAAACCATTAATAACCGACATCCATACATCAAACCCTAGAGAAGATAAGTAGATTTCCATTCTGCAACTCCAAATGGAATAGTTTGAACCATCAAAGACTGGAGCAATTGACACTAAACAAACCATTGTGTCCTTAAGCCAGAATCTACCCAAGTGAGAGAAAGCTTGATAAATAGGATACCTAGGCTCTGATACCAATTGTTAAATACAATGCACCACTGAGAGGGGGGTGAATCAGTGGTTCTCAAACTTTTCCCTTTAACTAACTTCTATGTGTATACCGGTTATGGGATCTAACATAATGCATACTTATTGTTTAGTGAGGAGACCAACACAAATGTAGTCACACACAAAGGGCCATCACATAATAGTAGCATGTACGAGGAAAACCCAAGATGGGAAAAACCTTGGTGAGCAATGCTGCTAGATTCTAGTGCTCCAATCCAGCCTCACAATGAATCTATGTTACAATGTTTAGGGCACCAACCCAAGAAGATGCAACCCCTAACTTGTTTATGGGCTATAACCCAAAGGAGCTACAACCCGTGATTTAGGGCACCAACCCAAGGAGCTACAACCCTTGACCGAATTATGGGCTACAACCCTCGCACTGAGCTACAACTCAGTGTTCACAAAGATAACTTCAAATACAAAATTAATACTATGGTAACAAGTGAATCTTGTAACCATCTCATATACCTCTATCTCCCAGTGAGACACCTTCTCAGCTATATCGGCTCATTCTTTTGCTTCTCTCATCTACTGCTTTGTTTGCTAGTAAACTCTACTGGTTCACCTTTCCTCTATTCTACTCTACTGGATCTCCTCCTATCTACTCTTCACTTTATCGGTACAATACTTTGCCGGTTTTATGTCTGCTTCCACTACAACTTCCTTCACTTCTGCTCTTCCGATATGGACTCTACTAGATTTGCACTGATACCGGTTGAACACTTCAACCTGGTTCTTCTTCACACTTCTTTTCTCTCACATGAAAAAGTAACACTTGATCACTTCACAACAACACTATATTTTTCTCTTCAATAGCTCTACTCTCTCATCTAGCAGAAACCTTCTCTGATTTTGGCTTCCATATTTATAGATTGGTTTTCCTCACCAAAAACCAATTCAAACATTAAGAGGTTAGGGTTTCCTCATCAACCTCGAGGAAAACCAAATCCAATCAGATCTTGTTCAATCTGATCTACTAGACAACCAACTATACATCTCCACCATGGTCACATCTTCCACTATAAATTTTCCAAATATAGAAAACTCGGCCCTATACCTTGACCTGCATCTGTCAAAAAACCATTATTACCTCTATTTTTTCCTCCTCAAGGTCTTCTCATAGTCTGTCTTTCTTTCTTTGATCCAGGTGCCAACCACTCTCTAATTTGTCTCAATTGCTCATTCTTCTGATTTGATCCACAAATCACAAGATCCATTTTGAATGCACAACAATAGAGACACCAATCTCTACGCGATACTTCCACCAACATTTGCATGCTTTCCACTTCATGTCCTCATGGCATCCAAGTCGACCAACCACCATCTTGGATCGGTGTGTCGATTCAAGAATCACTGACCAAAAACTCAACCAGTTCTTCTATTCTACTGGTTTACAAACCTTGTTGGCTAAACCCTCAAATAGGTCTATCATCAGCCTTGCATGCTTCTTCTCTTCTGGTGGACTACACAATAAGACAACACTCTTTCTAACCTACCTTATGCACATCTTCATTATATGGGGAGGCTTCTTCATCTTCACCTTGTCCATATTACTGGTTGACTTGCATATCGATAAACACCCTTGATGACTCCATGTCATCAACAAACTTCAACATACTACATCTTCAATGAGGCCATTCTCCTCTGACTGCATCTAATCTACCTTGCCTTCTCCCTAATTAGCTCTGACCATATCTCAACTAGTTTGTCAAAGAGGAAAATGCATCACTCTTCATCTATACCGGCATCTTAACATGCCTTCATAGTCAGTCCAATGCATAACTTTGACTTCATGTACTCAAAGCCTTCCTTTGATTCACTGGTAGTTCTGGTGTGAACCTTCAAATACCTACCCTTGCCTCATCTTCCTTATCTCATAGATCTATGATGCACACTATCCATAATGGGAGATAAGTTCCACTTACCAGTGAGAGTGAGCCTTTGTAATCTACATCTTGTAGTGCACTCATGTGGCTTCACTGTTTCTACAACACATCTTCTAACAGGCACATGTGATCCGGTGTGGGCACATTCACTACCAATCATTGCTTCTCATGATGACTGCATCTTCATCTAGTGAGAGTCTTGTTTTTCTACAACCTCTCAACATATTGATGACCTGTTCATCATTCTCCTCTTGTGTTAATGTGATTTTGATAGCATTCCACCTCTTCATCACAAACAACCACTCAAGCACTTTGCCCATCCTATTGGTGCACTGGTCATGAGCTTTGTCGATTGGCAGCTACTCACTTGGTTACACTATCTTCCCAATATCAATACAACACTGTACCAGTTGACATCCTTTCCTTACCGGTAATGCACTGTACTAGTAACCTATTCATATCAACCACACAAGTCAGGCACTAACTTGTGTACCAGTAACACCAGTGGTCATCGATCTGAATGCCATTCTCTTCCTTACCCTGTTGATGTCTTGTATCCTTACCTTACCGGTGTCCTACAACACAAGGTGATATCAAGGATATCTCATCTTTTACTCCTCCATGACAGTGTTGCACATACATCTCTCATACTGGTAGTCATCCCATACCGGTTGACATCAATGACAACCCAATGTCAATAATCTCCCCCTTTGGCATTGATTTCAACTCATGTAGTATTTGACACACTACATTATTCTTCTCCTCCTTTCTCTAATCCATGGATACTTGATGCATGTAGTATGTTGTATACTATAGAATCCTTCTCCCCCTTTGACAAAAAAGGAAAAGGGCACTGTCAGGGTATCATTCCTCCTTTTATTTATTGGGCACTGACACAATTCTTTCTTTCCTTTTTCTTCTCCGGATGTCTCTCCTCCTTTGATACCAATGGCAAAGGGAACCTTAGTCTGACACCAAATATTCCTCCTTTGATACCAATTGTTATACATTGTTACATCTTCTCAAGCTACAACACTTGAGATGGAGGACTCAACTATCAATTGACACCAATTGAGCATGCAAATTTTATACCATTTGTTAAAATACTCAATTGCAGAGGGATGTGTCAGTGAACACTACTCACCTGCCAGTCAAACTACATCACCTCCCATTTTATCCCAAATTTCTTTAGGAATCAAATGTGATTGTACTATCAATACAACCATCCAAATGACAAGTAGATATCCATTACAATGAAACTCTCCTGGGTATTCCTACTGTAGCTTTCATCATTTGCAGTTTGGATGGTCAGTGCACTTATCGTTTCAAGTTCAAGCATGTTGGCCTTGCATCATAACCACTTGAACTCTCCCTAAGACATACATCTCAGGTTCTTAATTCTAGTGAGGTCTAATACCAGGGGCTCTAATCATCTCCACATACCGGTTGAGCTATGCATATGAGATCATCTAATGATCTTTAGCTCCATCATATCCACCACAACCTATGACGTGATCTTGAAACCACAAAATACCATAAAAATACATCACCATGCCATACATTAAACCGGTTAGCCCAAAGACATTCATGCCTGCATGATCAACCATCAGACCAACATATGTCATTTAGGTCTTTTCCAATACCACCTGAGATATAATCTCCATATTCCATGCTACTAGGGCTATTGCAATGATCTCCACCCTCATTGTCTTACATAACCTACAAGTACCTATTAGAATTCATGTCGGTAACTTCGTGCACATACCAATCTCTTGTACTAGTTCACTATCACTACCAGAGAACCTTCATGTGACTCCTGACCTTTGTGTCACATTGTATAAGATTCGAGTTGTTATCTCATCATTCTTTGATAGAGCAGTATTGATCCATTACTCACCTATAGGTGTGTAGTTAGGAAAGCCTCTACGCACACTTATCTTCTCATTCTCTTCCTTCATACTGGCAACACCATGTCCTTCAATGTGTCCTTCTTCATTGAGGGGGTGAATGATAGATTCAATGTGTTGCTCCCACTGAGATCCTGCATCTCCTTTAAGCCTTAGGAGATATCACTTGTGAATTGAATAAACAATGTCGGTCCATGGTCTTCTTTCTCCATACTTTCTTAACTGTTAGGAACTGGGAAGGACAACTAAGAGGGGGAGTGAATCAGTTGTCAATAAATTATAACCCAAAAAAAATTATTCCAACTTCAAACCCAGTGTCGGTAAAATAGATTAATAGTTATAGGAATATCGGTACAACTTCATGCATGAAATAGAAAGGAAAACAACATCCACAACACATGACATAGAGATTTTGATGTGGAAACCCTCTAAGGGGAAAATCCATGATGGAAAACCTTACCCACAATCAGATGATACTACTGTAGATAGTAAGTGAATACAATAATGGCGTTTGTACATGCAGAAAGGTCAACTGCCTAGAGCTCACTGCCCAATTACAAAATTAGGAGTCACACTAACTACACAGTTGGATGGTTAAATCCAATAATTAGTGTACTACTTCAGTTTAGCATCTACATTGCCGAATTCAATACCAGTTTAAGCTCTATGCATGAGGACCAAATACCTTCATAACCTTTCCTTCAACCTTCAGATAATATCTGCATGATTTGCACAAGGATCTACTCTTCACAATAATTTTCAATACATTCGCACACACATGTACACTTCTTCCAAATAAGATATTACAATTATTTATACAAAACCTAAGACCTCATGAGTAGGTTGGCTCCTAAAAGATATTACATTTAAATCAATTACAAAATAAGTCTTGGTGCAATACACTATGTTAGCCTCAATACATTTACACATTATCCAATCAATAAACCATTTCCAAAATGTATCATGCTGATCTGGAACATGATTTCCCATACCAGTTCATAACCTGGACCTATCTTTCGGTTAAGGCAAACATGTGAACTCAGTTAGTTCAATATGCAAAATTCCAAATGCATACATCCAATCCATGTATTCAACATAACCAAATGATCACCAGATGATAACAAATCATCATCAACTTTTTGAGTTGTCGGTGAAACATATACCAGTAACTATGCATAAGCCAATATCCATACTAGGACCACAATGTGTTGGTGCATCAACAAACCAATATAACTAGAGTGCCAATCAACAATCTAGACCTCCAGAAGGATTAGTGTTGACATCAATGATAAAAACAATGCAACACATGTTGAAGTCATCCATAATACCAATAATCTCCCCCTTTGGCATTGATGGCAACACTAGATGGAAAAACATCTAAGTGCCAAAATAGAATGCCAACAATCTCCTCTAAATAGATCAATCATAGAGTTTTTACCAAAAACAGAAATAGTATAACCAAAACCAAAATACATCTCTTCCCCAAAAATATATCTCTCCCGAATCTTCAAAGTACAACAATATTTTTCCATAGACATCTCTCCCCCTTTGACATCAAATGCCAAAGTAGTTAAAAAATAAAAACATAACATACAGCTAACTACTCCCCCTGAGCAGTATCTCTCCTTCATCAAGACCAGAAAATGATTTTTTTGTTAGTCCCTGTCGGTTTGATGCCAAACTTTATCATTTAAGTCTCTGTCAGTGGAGTGAGTACCCCAAGCTTCTCTTTGAGATATTAAAGCGTTTACTTAGGCAAATGCTTTGTAAAAATATCTGCAATTTGCTCTTTAGTGTTCACATAAACCAATCTCACTTCATTTGCTTCAATGTTTTCATTTAGAAAATTATACTTAATAGAAACATGCTTTGTTTTAGAGTGAAATACCAGATTCTTTGATATATCTATTGCTGCTGAGTTATCATAGTGAATAATTACCGATTCTTTGCATTTTACCTTGATATCCTTCAACATTTTCTTGATCCATAATATCTGAGTACAATTAGTTGTTGCTGAAACATATTTTTCTTCTATTGTAGATAATGATGTGCAACTCTTCTTCTTATTGATCCATGAAATTAATCTTTTGCCAAGAAAGAATGCTCCACCAATGCTACTCTTTTTGTCATCCACAACTCCTGGCCAATTTGCATCTGTATATGCACATAACTCAAAATTGTCATCCTGAGGATACCATAAACCAATATTTGTTGTGCCTTGTAGGTACCGAAAAATCCTTTTTACTACAGTTTCATGATTTTATTTAGGATTGTTTTGGAATCTTGAAACAATACATACTACATTCATTGTATCAGGTCTAGTTTGTGTAAAATATAGTAAACCTCCAATCATAGATTTGTACCTTATCAAATTTATAGGAGCTGAATCATCTTTTGATGTCAATTTATCAGTTGTAGTCATAGGAGTGCTTACCAGTTTGCAGTTTTCCATTCCAAATTTCTTCAAAATTTCCTTCAAGTATTTTGTTTGACAAATGAATATACCTTTATTTGTTTGAGAAATATGCAAACCTAGAAAAAAATTTATCTCTCCAATCATAGACATTTCAAATTCTTCCTGCATCTTGTTAGCAAAATATTTGCATAACTCTTCTTCTCCTCCAAAAATGATATCATCCACAAATACTTCAATAACCAAAATATCATCATTGGTAATTTTGTAATACAAGTTACTGTTAGCATTACCTTTTGTGTATCCTATCTTTAAAAGACATTTATCCAGTCTAGCATACCAAGCTCTAGGAGCTTGCTTCAATCCATATAAAGCTTTTCTTAATCTGCAAACCATATCCTTATCATCTGTTAATGAAAATCCATCAGGATGCTCAATGTAAACTTCTTCTTCAAGATCTCCATTAAAAAATGCACATTTTACATCTATTTGATAAACCTTATAGTTCTTGTGAGCTACAAATGCAAGAAATAATCTTACTGCTTCAATTTTGGCTACCGGTGCAAAAGTTTCATTATAAACAATTCCTTCTTTCTGAGAATAACCTTTACAAACTAATCTTTCTTTATTTCTGATTACTTCACCATCTTCACTAAGTTTATTTCTAAATACCCATTTAGTTCCAATTATATTTTTGTCTTTAGGTCGGGGAACTAATGTCCAATGGTTATTCTTTTCAATCTATTCTAATTCTTCTTCCATTGCTTTTATCCAATGTTTATCTTGACATACTTCAACAACTGATGCTGGTTCAACTTGAGAAATTAAACATACCTCTTCATTTGCCAATCTTCCTCTTGTCATAACACCTTGATCTTTATTTCAAATTATCTGATTTTCTGAGTGATTCAATCTTACATTGCTGGGTTTATTCTGATTTCCATTCACAAGTTGTTCTTCAGTCACAATTGAGTTCTTTGATGATGCTAGTGTGACTAGTTCTACATTTTGTTCTATTGCAATCTATGTCAATTCATTTATAATCAACTCTACTACCGGTTCAGAACCTATAGATCTTGATTCTCCTCTAAAATGTTCATCTATCTTCACATTAGTACTTTCAATGATTTCATGTAATATTTTATTATAACATCTATATGCCTTGCTTCTAGTTGAATAACCAAGAAATATTCCTTCATCACTTCTAGGATCAAATTTTTCAATAGACTTATCTCTCCTAATATAACATTTGCTTCCAAATTTTCTAAAATATTTAAGAGTAGGAATATGTGGTGCAAGAGAACCTAGGGCTTAGGCTAGTAGTCTTTTCTCAATTTTGGCTTGTACTGACCCTAGCCAAGTCAAGTAATGAATAAGGAATCCAGGAGGGTCCAAGAGTGAGTGTTTAGAGTCAATGTAGGCCTAGGGTTGAGTTAATTCTTCTTAGGTTTTCATTTTGTGCATAAATAGTGGTTTGAGTAGGTAGTTGACCTTCTTGATGGTCAAAAGTGTCAAAAATTGGTATAGGCATTAGGTAGGGTTAAATTAGTCTTAGACATGTTTTAAAAGTCATGAGCGATGACTTAGAAAAGGTCTCATAGGTTGCTAAGGCCAACAAGTACAAAAGTGCAAAGCTGCAAAAAGTTGTCATGACAACATTTGAAAGTTGTCATGACAACGTTTGAAAGTTGTCATGACAACTTTTGTCCTAATTTGATTAGCGATGGATTTAGAGATTTCCCAACACCCTAGAAAGATTCCACGCATGGGAAATTCTATAAGAATGCTCTCTTTCATGATTACCAAGGTTGGATACTTTGCTTTGTAAGTTCAACAATCTGAAACTATTCATTTTCAAACTAGTTGGAATCATTTTGGCTTGTTTCACTCATTTTGTGAATGCAAATGGATTGAATCCATTAATCTAGTAATGGATTGAGTTTCTTTGGTGTGTTATAGAGTTGTTAGTTCCATTTCAAGCTTTGTAGATAGTTTGTATTAGTGTTTTCTTGTTTTGGTTTGCAAATAGCCAGTTTTGGCTTGTATATACCAGTTTTATGTAAAATGGTTGCCCATGATTTCAACACATGCTACCATCATGGCTTGTTGGGATATGAAGGGAAACCACTTGTATAGTGTAAATATGGAGGGACAAGTGTTGGAGATGACATTTAATGTGACTATCACCTTGTTCTAGGCGAGTCGAGGAGCAACCTGACTAGAGGAGACAGGGTGAAATTGATGTGCAAAGTGCAGGGGTGAATGCCAAACCACCATTTAAGCTTTTGGAGGGGTCCATGAAGTTGGGATAGAGTTTCCAATGCAAGGGGAAGCCTTGAAAAGTCATTTATTGCCTAAACACCAACTTGACTAGTCACTGTCGGTTAGAAGGCCTAGAAACCCTTCAAAACCCTTGTTTTGGGGTTAGGATATTGTACGATGGAGTAAGGAAAAAAAACCAAAAAAATCACTTGAGGTTAGATGATTCATTGAAGAAAATCCAAAGTTTCTATGGGGTCTTTTGGACCGTTTTCCTCCAAGCCCTAGAAAACTAGATTTTGGAGGCCTAATTGTGGCTCTTTCCTAGGCAAAATGGTGAAATCAGTAAGGAGGGAAAAGAAACCAAACCTTTAATTTACCCTAAAGGCTTTAAAAACATGTTAGTAGCCACCTCCACACCTCTGCATCAACTCATATCAGTAGGAGGTCAATTTGACAAGTTGAAGCCTAGACAACCATGATGAGCACATGGGAAGCATTGTGAATTGGTATGGTTCCTAGCTAAAACACTTGAATAAAACACCTTGGAATGATTAAGAAGCAAGCCCTAGAAGAAATTGAGAAGGACTTGGAGGTCTAGAGTGCAATTAGGCCTAGAGAGTTGGTGGAATTGAGCAACACCAACTAGGTGAAGTGTTAGCAAACTAGGTGAACCCCACCAAATTGGTATCGAAGCCTATAAGATTTGGGCTAGAAGAGTTGATGTCCTCAGTGTAATCTATAGGAGACAATAGCATGGTGACTAATGCAGATTTGGAAAAGAAAGTAGATGATCAAGAGGAGGAGAATAGACTCCTGAAAGAAAAATTGGTTGAATTGGAGAGTAAGCTTGGTGCAATTGAAACCAAGGTAGATGAAGTGTTGGTAAAGGTTGAAGGAGAAGAAGGGAAGGGTAAAGAAGTGTCATAGATGGACAATGTACCTGAACCTAATCCTATTTTAGAACAAGAACCTTTCCTGAAGGCATTGAAAGCCTTGAGTGGTAAATCACTAGAAGGGTTATCATTGTTCACTGCTAAGATGCAAACAAAAGTGGTCCTAGAATGGATAGAAGGCATGGAGAACCATTTTGAATGTAAAGGCATAACTAAAGCCCAGAGAGTTAAGGTAGCCAAGTCTAGGATGAGAGGAGTTTCTCTCACATGGTGGCAATTTGTGAAAGATAAGAGGATGAAAATGGGCAAAGCACCCATCTCTTCTTGGAAGGGGATGTTAGTCAAAATCAAAGAAGTGTATCTCCCTGATGACTATGATGTGCAAATTCATAGGAAGAGACAAAACTTAAGACAAAAGACCTTGATGTCAGTAATTATATGCAGGAGTTTCACAAACTTAGGCTTAGATCTCATGCAGTGGAAGAAGAGAGTCTCAAAGTTGCTAGGTACCTAAATGGTCTATGGTTGAACATCCAAGAAGAAATTAGTCTAATGAGCCCAAAGATAGTTCATCAAACCAATCAACTTTCCCTTAAAGTGGAGGAAAAATTGAAAAGAAGACATGACTCAAGTAGCAATAGGGGCATAGGTAGAGGAAAAGACAATAGAGGTCATAGGGAAGGCTTTGGAGGAAAAAGTTCTGAACAAACAACACAAAGTGAATCTAAACTCACTGAGCAGCAAGAGAGTGGTACTAGTAAAGGAGGAATCAATAAACAAAGGGGATCAAATAGTGGTTTTAGAGGAAGATCTAGTGGACAAGGTAGAGGTTCCTCATATTTTGCAACAATGAAGTGTTATCATTGTAACCAGCTTCATCATCCAACATATAGGTGTCCAAAGAAGGGCTCATCATCACAAGATAGTGAAAGAAGAGTGAACTATCTTCAACAAGAGTCTTCAAGCAGAAAGACCTCAAAGTTTTCCTTAGAATCAGAAGTAGGTGACAACTTGATGATAAGGAGAACTTTGATCAAAGAATTGGTCAGACAAGAGCCTAGCCAAAGGAGGTCATTATTTAGGATCAAATGCAAGATTATGGACAATGTTTCCAAAGTGATCATTGATTCAGGGTCAACAGACAACATTGTGTCAGAAGAGGTAGTGAGTAAGCTCAAATTGCAAAGGATACCTCATAACAACCCTTATAGAGTCACTTGGTTGGACAAAGGCCAAAAGGTCCTAGTTAATGAGCAAGCATAGGTGGATTTTACCATTGGGAGGTATAAGGACAAAGTGTTATGTGATGTCCTACCCATGGATGCATAGCATATTCTATTAGGAAGACCATGGAAATTTGATAGACAAGCTATTCATGATGGAGCCAAGAATGCATATTCATTCAAAAAAGATGGAGTCACATTCAAGATTCAGTCTATCCTTGACGAAGTTGAAAAGAGGGCAGCCGGTCCTAATGTTCTTTTGGTGAGTGAAAAACAGTTCTTGAAGACACTTGAGGAAGGTGAAGGTATAGGGTTTGCACTAGTAATGAAGCCTAAAGAGGAAGACAAGAAAGAGAAGCTAGAATTGCCAATAGAGGTTCAAGACTTGTTGAAAAAATTCAAAGGCATAGTGAGTGATGGGCAACCAGCCACCTTACCTCCTAAAAGAACCATAAGCCATCAAATAGACCTCATTCCTAGAGCATCCTTACCTAACAAGGTAGCTTATAAAATGACTCCCCAGCAAAATGTTGGCATTGCCAAGAAAATCCAAGAGCTCTTAGACCAAGGCCTAATTAGGAAAAGCATTAGCCCTTGTGTTGTCCCTACCATGTTAGCCCCAAAGAAAGGTGGTACTTCGAGATTGTGTATTGATTCTAGAACTATAAATAGGATCACCATTAGATATAGGTTTCCAATTCCTAGAATAGAAGACCTAATGGATTGTTTAGGATTAGCCAAGTACTTTACCAAGATTGACCATAAAAGTGGATACCACCAAATTATGATTAAGGAGGGTGATGAATGGAAAACAACATTCAAGATAACAGAGGGTTTTTATGAGTGGCTTGTAATGCCATTTGGCTTATCCAATGCTCTACGAACCTTCATGATACTCATGAATGAGGTGATGAGGGACTTCATAGGTAAATTTATGGTGGTATATCTAGATGATATTCTCATTTTTAGTAAGGATAGGGTAGATCATATTAATCATTTGCAAGATGTACTGCAAATATTGTATGATGAAAAGCTAACCATGAAATTGGAGAAATGTGAATTTGTTAAGCAAGAAGTGGTTTACCTTGGGTTTGTGTTGTCTCAAGGAAACCTCAAGATGTATCCTAGAAAGGTTGAAGCCATACTAAATTGGCCTACTCCTAAGTCAGCTATAGAGGTGAGAAGCTTCCATGGACTAGCTCAGTACTACAGGAAGCTCATTAGGCAATTTAGTGCTATATGTGCACCAATGTTAAACACCATTAGAGGTGGAATGAAGGCAAAGTTTTAGTGGAATGGACAAGAAAATAGAGGTTTTGAAACCTTAAAGGAGAAGATAGCTACTCAACTGGTGTTGGTATTGCCTAGTTTTGAGAAACTTTTTGTAGTGGAATGTGATTCAAGCAATATTGTAGTAGGTGTTGTCCTAAGCCAAGAAGAAAGACCACTAGCCTTCCATAGTGAGAAGCTAAGTGATGCAAAGAGGAAATACTCTTCTTATGACTTGGAATTATATGCTTTAGTGTAGGCTTTGAGGAACTGGAGACACTATCTCCTTCTTAAGGAATTTGTAATCTATACGGAGAACCAAGCATTGATATTTCTAAACTCACAAGACAAACTCATTCATAAACACATGAAATGGGTGGAGTACATGCAAGCCTACACATTCACAATCAAGCAAAAGAAAGGACAGTTAAACTGGGTTGCTGATGCATTAAGAAGGAAACTTTTGACAGTCCAAGAAATCCAATTGAGGAGCATAGGAGTTGATAGATTAATAGACTTATACCTAGAGGATGAAGACTTCTCAAATGACTACAAGGTGTGTAAGGAGTATCAAAATAATTTCCATAGTGAGTATTCTGATTTTACTTTGCAAGATGGACTATTGTTTAGAGGTGGGCAGCTTTGTGTGCCTAGAGGCTCAATGAGAGAAAATCTCATACAAGAGAAGCATAATGGAAGCCTTAGTGGACATTTTGGAGTCAATAAGACTCAAGAGTTGGTTCAGAGATATTACTATTGGCCAAGGATAAATCAAGATGTAAAGAAGTATGTGGAGACTTGCATAGTTTGCCAAAAGGCCAAAGGTACTTCTACAAATGTCGGTTTATACCAACCTCTTCCCATACCAAATAGACCTTGGGAGTGCATTAGTATGGACTTTGTAGTAGGTTTACCAAGGACAAAGCAGGGATTTGACAGCATTTATGTCATTGTGGATAGATTTAGCAAAATGGTTCACTTTGTGCCTTGCAAGACTACTCATGATGCATGCCAAATAGCTCATTTGTTCTTCAAAGAGGTAGTAAGGATACATGGTTTACCCATGAGCATTGTTTTAGATAGAGACTTAAAGTTCATGAGTCATTTTTGGAAGACACTTTGGCAAAATATTGGCACCAACCTCTCTTTTGGATCAGCCTACCATCCTTAAATAGATGGGCAGACCGAAGTGGTGAATAGAAGCTTAGGAAACTTGTTGAGGTGCCTTACCAAGGAATATGGTAAGACATGGGACCAAGTACTCTCACAAGCTAAATATGCATTTAATGACACCATGAATAGGACTATTGACAAGAGCCCTTTTGAAGTGGTCTATGGTGTACACCCAAGAGGTATTTTGGAGTTGAGAGACTTAGGTAGTGCAGCAACAAGAAGTGGATATGCAAAAGATTTTTCTGAATCAATGAAGGAGGTACATGAATCAGTCAAGCAAGCCTTGATGGAGAACACAAGCAAAATAAAAAAAAAGATGATGAAAGAAGGAAGAACCTACAATTTCAAGTGGAATATCTTGTCATGGTGCACCTAAACAAAGAAAGGCTACAACAAGGACTACCTAACAAGTTACTAGTGAGAAGGTTGGGTCCATGTGCCATTCTAGCCAAGTATGGAGAAAATGCATACAAGGTGGACCTACCTAGTGACATAGGTTTGTCACCAGCTTTCAACATAGCAGACTTAGTTGCCTACAAGAGACCAATTCAAGGTTCAGATTGCAATCACTCAGAGGTATCAGATGATGTGAACAACCTTCAGTTACCAGCCAAAACAAATCCAAAGGCCGAGAAGGTGTTGAGTTCAAGGATTGCTAAGAAGACAAGGCATAAAACCTATTGGGAGCACCTAATCAAATGGAAGGGTATGATGATTATGAAGCTAAATGGGTGTTAGAGATAGAGTTTAAGAAGCTAGGCATTGATCACAATCTGATTCCCAAGGAGGTGACATGATTTTCTTTTGTTTGGGAGAATGGTGCAGGAGCACCGAGGACTTAGGCTAGTATTGTTTTCTCAATTTTGACTTGTAGTGACCCTAGCCAAGTCAAGTAGTGAATAAGGACTCTAGGAGGGTCCAAGATTGAGTGTTTAGAGTCAATGTAGGTCTAGTATTGAGTTAATTCTTCTTAGGTTTGCATTTTGTGCATAAATAGTAGTTTGAGTGGGTAGTTGACCTTATTGATGGTCAAAAGTGTCAAAAATTGGTATAGGAATTAGAGAGGGTTTAATTAGTCTTAGAAATGTTTTAAAAGTCATGAGTGATGACTTAGAATAGTTCTCATAGGTTGAGAAGGCCAAAAAGTGCAAAAGTCCAACGTTGCAAAAAGTTGTCATGACAACTTTTGTCCTAATTTGATTAGCAATGGAGTTAGGGATTGTCCAACTCCCTAGAAATAATCCACACATGGGAAATTTTATAAGAACCCTCTCTTGCATGGTTATGGAGGTTGGAGTATTTTCTTTGTAAGTTCAATAATCTGAAACTACTCACTTTCAGACTAGTTGGCATCATGTTGGCTTGTTTTACTCATTTTGTGAATGAAAATGGATTGAATCCATTGATCTAGTAATGGATTGAGTTTATTTGGTGTCTTAAAAAAATTTAGTTTCATTTCAAGCTTTTTAGATATTTTTTATTAGTGTTTTCTTGTTTTGGTTTGCAAACAACCAGTTTTGGCTTGTATATAGCAGTTTTATGTAAAATGGTTGCCCCATGATTTCCACAAGTGCTACCATCACAACCTATTGGGACATGAAGGGAAACCACTTGTATAGTGTACATATGCAGGGTTAAGTGTTTTAGATGACCTTTAATGTGATTGTCACCTTGATCTAGGCGAGTCCAGGAGCAACCCGACTAGAGGAGATAGGGTGAAATTGATGTGCAAAGTGTAGGGGTGAATGCCAAACCACCATTTAAGCTTTTGGAGGGGTCCATGAAGTTGGGATAGAGTTTCCAATGCAAGGGGAAGCCTTGAAAAAGTCATTTATTTCCCAAACACCAACTTGACTAGTCATTGCCGGTTAGAAGGCCTAGAAACCCTTCAAAACCCTCATTTTGGGGTTAGGACATTGTACAGTGGACTAAGGAACAAAAAACACAAAAATCACTTGAGGTTATATGATTCATTGAATAAAATACAAACTTTCTTGGGGTCTTTTGGACTATTTTCCTCCAAGCCCTAGAAAACTGGATTTTGGAGGCCTAATTGGGGCTCTTTCCTTGTAGCCCTTTCCTAGGCAAAATGGTGAAATCAGTAAGGAGAGAAAAGAGAGAAAAACTTTAATGGACCCAAAAGGAATTAAAAACATGTTAGTAGCCACCTCCACACCTCTGCATCAACTCATATCAGGAGGAGGTCAATTTGACAAGTTGAAGCCCAGACAACCATGATGAGCACATGGGAAGCATTGTGAATTGGTAGGGTTCCTAGCTAAAAAACTTGAAGAAAACACCTTGGAATGGTTAAGAATAAAGCCCTAGAAGAGATTGAGAAGGACTTGGAGGTCTAGAGTGCAATTAGGCCTAGAGAGTTGGTGGAATTGAGCAACACCAACTAGGTGAAGTGTTAGCAAACTAGGTGAACCCCACCAATATGACCGAACCATAGTTCCTAAGGGTTCTTACCGGTTTCACCTTTGATATGAGATCTGTTGAAAGTATAAATCATTGTATTTATGGATCCTCTCTAGTACATATGAGGTAGATTTTCTCATCATGGTTATTGTTGCATCTAGTATAGTTATGTTTTTCCTTTCCACAACTCCATTCTGTTGGGGTGTCTAGGGTGTTGATAGTTGTCTTTTGATTCCATTCTCTTCATAGTATGCATTTAATTACCTAGATGTGAATTCTCCTCCTTGATCAGATCTCAAACATTTCATTTTCTTTCCGGTTTCATTCTCTACCATTGCCTTGTATATCTTGAATCTCCCAAAAGCTTATGATTTCTTCATAAGAAAAGTAACCTAACACACTCTAGAATAATCATCAATTATTAGGATAAATTATCTATCACCCTGAAGACTTCTAGTTCTTGTTGGACCACATAAGTTAGTATGAATTAAATCAATAATATTATTGGATTTCTCATAAATGCTCTTAAATGTTGTTCTAACATGTTTTCCCATTCGACATTCCTTACATACCAGATTATGAGGTTTCACAATCTTAGGTAAATCCATTACTGCCTTGGTTGAGCTGATCTTTCCAATGCAATCAAAATTCACATGACAGAGTCTTTTATGTTATAACCAACTTTCATCAATCTAAGCAATCAAAAATGTCTTATCGTTGGTATTCAAATGAAAGATATTACCTTTAGTCTGATTACCGGTTGCAATCTCCAATCCAGTTCAGTTTGATTTTGCATTTTCCATTCTTGAATTGTAGTTATAATCCTTTTCCCACTAACTGACCAACACTCAAAAGATTATGCTTTAAACCTTCAACATAATAAACATTTTCATTCTTGTGCTTACCATCCAAAGATATAGTGCCTCTTCCTTTGATTAAACAAGCTTTGTCATCTACAAATCTTACTTGAGCTCCATGATATTCCTGTAATGATAAGAATTTGATTTTATCACCAGTCATATGATGAGAGCATCCACTATCAATGATCCATTCATCCTTTTCTTCAATTTTTGTTGCTAATGTTTGCTCTACCAGTTTGACAATAGGTGCCGGTTGGTCTTCTTTTATTGCAACAAATGCCCATCCACTATCTATTGGATCTTCATTAGAGTCATCTGTAACACCTTCATCTACATAGTAACATGAGTTATCTCTATTTTTCTTAAATCTGTATCTCTAATATTCAGGGTTAGGCTTATATTTTATCTTTGCCTCATCTCTTAGTCTTGAATATCTATCAGAACACCTAGACACCATATGACCAACTTTATTGCAACTAAAGCATTTGAAAGGTGCTTTACCTTCATACTTACTTCCTATTGGACCTTTAGGCATCTTCCTTGCAAATAGTGCTTCAAGTTCTTCATTTTCTCTTCTGATATCTTCAAGTTGTTTTGCATAAAGTGCTTTCCAATCAGCTTTGTCTTCTAATGATGATGATGATGATGCTTTGAAGGATATATTAGTCTTGACTGTAGCAACAAGACCAAATTATTCAAGCTCAAATGCTGAAATTTTTTCAACCAAAGTATCTCTAGATATTGATGTATTAGGCAATGTTCTCAACTCATTAATAGTTGTCACTTTCATTTTGTAAGCCGGAGGCAAAGCTCTTAGTACTTTAGAAACAATTTCATCTTCACTTAAAGATCCTCCACAACATTGTGTTCCTAAAACAATTTCATTATCTCTTTCCATAAATGCAGAAATTCTTTCATCTTCATCCATTTTTAAATTTTCATACCTGACCTAGTAACATCCTAGTTTTGCAATTTTGATAGTGGAATCTCCTTCATTCAATGTTTCCAGGCTATCCCAAATAGCTTTTGCAGTAGATCTATCTAATAATCCCATGATTTATTGATCTGATAATGCACTTAAAAGTGCTTCTCTTTCTTTGCAATCATTCTCCAAGTCTTTAGCCAAGGTCGATGGATTAGGGTTATTTTGATTAGGAGCAACATAGACATTCTTTGTAACATCCCATATATCTCTTCCAATGCAGTTTAGATGTGTTTCCATCCTGATCTTCCATATACCATAGTTAGTTCCATCAAGTTTGGCATTGTCCTTCCTGAAGGTATGTGCTACCATAGGATCTCCTCAAGCTGTTACGATTTTGCAAAAAGAGGACTATGCTTTGATACCAAATGTTAAGAACCAAGAAAGACAACTGAGAGTGGGGGCTGAATCAGTTGTCAATAAATTATAACCCAAAACAAATTATTCCAACTTGAAACCCAGTGTTGGTAAAACAGATTAATAGTTATAGCAATATCGCTACAACTTAATGCATGAAATAGAAAGGAAAACAACATCAACAACACATGACATAGAGATTTTGAAGTGGAAACCCTATAAGGGGAAAAACCATAGTGGAAAACCTTACCCACAATAAGATGATGCTACTGTAGATAGTAAGTGAATACAATAATGGGGTTTGCACATATAGAAAGGCCAACTGCCTAGAGCTCACTGCCCAATTACAAAATTAGGAGTCACAATGACTACATAGTTGGATGGTTAAATCTAATAATCAATGTACTACTTCAATTTAACATCTACAATGCCAGATTCAGTACCGGTTTAAGCTCTATGCATGAGGACCAAATACCTTCATAACCTTTGCTTCAACCTTTAGATAATATCTGCGTGATTCACACAAGGATCTTCTCTTCACAATAATTTTCAATACATTCGCACACACACACACACACACTTCTTCCAAATAAGATCTTACAATTATTTATACAAAACCTAAGGCCTCATGAGTAGGTTGGCTACTAGAAGATATTACATTTAAATAAATTACAAAATAAGTCTTGGTGCAATACAATATGTCATCCTCAATACATTTACACATTATCCAATCAATAAATCATTTCCAAAACATGTCATGCTGATCTGGAACATGATTTGCCATACTGATTCATAACTTGGACCTATCTATCGATTAAGGCAAATATGTGAACCTAATTAGTCCAATATGCAAAATGCCAAATCCATATATCCAATCCATGTCTTTAGCATAACCAAATGATCTCTAGGTGAAACATATACCGGTAACTATGCATAAGCCAATATCCATATCGGGACCCAATGTGTCGGTGCATCAACAAACCAATATAACCAGAGTTCCAAATCAACAATGTAGACCTCCAAAAGGATAAGTGTTGACATCAATGACAAAACCAATGCAACACATGACGAAGTCATCCATAATACCAACATTAACCTCATTCTTTTTCCCATTTACAGTCTTGGGAGCAGGTATTTCCTTCTTCTACTGATGGGTCCTTCCATTTTTAGATTCTTCATCACAACTAGAAGTGGTACTATAGTAGAACACAACATTCATCCCAGCTTTATGATTGGGGAATCTCTTAACATACCACTTTGACCATCTTCTCTTGGTCATGTTGTTGTGTTTAGCAATTGAAACTAGTGGACCTCTTGCTCTTGTATGGACATTTCTCCTTTTGTTCCATGTAGGTCTCTGATTTCCATATTTTCTGTATCCACCCTTTTGCAGAGCATAGTTTCTATACTGGCCTCCATGTGACTGCAGGTTCCTCTTCCTGCATTCCAACTCTCTATGGCTAGATCCATTGTATTTATAACATACAACATTTACTTTATTAGGAACAACAAATGGATTCTTTCTAGCATAACCAGGAGAGGGGACATGCATGTATCTACTCCTAGATACATTTTGCTCATATGCATGATGTCTATGAGATCCTAGATTATTCCTTCTAGATCTTTTTCTACATTCTTTTTCCCTATGGAAATAAGCATTACATACAAAGCAATAGTCGGTAAAGGATGCAATATGACTTACAATTTTTTTCTACCATGCATGGGGAGCTCTTACCAGTTTAGAATCTCCACTTCTCCTTCCTTAAGAATGGATCCTGGGTTGTCCATGTTGTCCAGCCCTTCCTTCTAGTCTCTTCTTCTACCAAACTTGATTTTCCCTATGGGTGGTAGCATTTCTCTATCCTATGTCAGGAGGAGGTCTTCTCTGTTGTCTCCTCATAGTTTTTCTTCCAGTGACACTCTCTCCTCCTATCTTCCCTTTTCCTTTTGGATATGCATGGTTCCTCCTTCTTGTAGCACCGGTCTTTACCCTTGTTTGTGTTGGCATATGCACACTCCAATGAGACATTGTATGTGATGGAAGGTTTTGTCATTGATGGAAACCTTGCAATCCCATGGTACCGACAAAGACATTATACCAGCATCAGCAGATCATACTCAACATCGGCACTCAGGACACCAACACTGGCATCGGCACAAAAGAAAAGAAGTATACCGGCACAGAGGCCGACAAGATTTTGTTATACAATATTTTGTTTATTATTGTAAGCCGACTTTGAAAAATGTAAAATGACTCTTATATATAAAGGAGATCATTGTAGACATTTGTATGAGTGAAGTAGAAGTAAAAAGGAAAATATTAGGCAGACCTAATGTGCAAAATATAGGTCAAGGGTATATGTAAAGAATAGAGTAGGAATCGGTACTGAATCTGCCATTGAAGATGCTATTGTAAAGCAGTACAAGATATTGGATTTGTATAATCCTTATTTGTAAGTCAGTGTGACTTCCCATTGAGCAGTGAGCTCTAGGCAGTTGGCCTTCCTACATGTGTAGGCCCCTATTGTAAGTAATATTCTCTTATTGGCCAGTGAGTGAATATTGTGGGTCACAAATCCCATCGAGGTTTTTCCCACATCGGGTTTCCTCGTTAACATCTTGTGTTATGGTGTACTTTTCATGTGGATGTTCTTGATTCTATTTATTGCATTATTTCTTGCATACCTATACACTGTTATATTATGTTCTGCATGTTTTAAGTTAAGAAATTCTAATTACCGGTCAGATACTGATTCACCCCCCCCTCTTCAGTATCTGTGGGACCCCTAACAATTGGTATTAGAGCCTAGTCCTCTATTTTTAGAAGCCTAACAACTTGAGGAAGATCTTGACACCGATAAAGATGGAAAATCTGATGAAGCAACTTGAAGGAGCTCTTACAAACTATGATGCAGAGAAATTGAAAAATATCAAACTAGAAGATGATTTAAGGGCAACTCAGGATATCATTCAGGCACTTCAAGAAAATTTTACTGTTGCAAGAAATAAGAGAAGAGAACTTTGTGAAAAATTACAAAATGAGAATGATGAAAAGGAATCACTTAATGATATGATAAGCAAGTTGAAACAAGAGATCATGACAACAAAAAATGAAATGCAAGATATGACTATGAGATTTTGCAAAGAGATTGAGGATAGGAAGAAGAATGAAGAAGAATTGACCAGAAGACTAAGTGATGCAGCAAATGAGAACACAAGACTTAGCTATGAAAATGACATGTTGAAGATAGATTTGATGCATACTCAGAATGACTCAAATGAATTGATGAGACAAAAAGAAATCTTAGAAAGAGAACTAGAAACTGCAAATCAACGCAAAGAAAAATTCAAGAAAAGCTTAGAGGAACTTGGCACCTTACTAAAGAATCAAAAACCTAAAGGTGACACTTCTGGAATTGGCTTTGAAGTTGGGGAAAGCTCCAGTACTGCAAATACTTAGGATCACAGCAAACTGGTAAGACAACCTAATGCTTATAAATTCAATGGTAAATGCTTTAATTGTAATAAGTATGGTCATAGAGCAAATGAATGTAGATCTAGAAATTATCAGAATATCAACACACCCACCGGTCAATGTTCTAAATGCAACAAAGTAGGCCACAACTCTGAAAACTGCAGAATGAATGTGAGATGTTATGTTTGTGGAAGATTTGGACATTTATCTAATCAATACAGAACACAAACCGGCATAGGTTATGGGAAAGCTATTCAGAAAAATAATGTAACTTGTTATGCATGTAACAAGATTGGGCATATTGCTAAATTCTGTAGAAGTAAAGGAACACTGGTAGACAACAAAATTTCTAGCTTGAAAGGTAAAGAAAAAGTTGAAGAGGTTAAGCAAGAATTCTCAAAACAATGGATTAGAAAAGCTGATCTAAATATTGGGAATACTCCTCCATCGGTAGAATCAATCAATAGTTCATTGGTAGGACAAAGTGATGCTTCACCAGAAGGACAGAGTAGTGCTCCACTGATAGGAAGTTCTTCATCTAATTGAAGAAAATTCCCTTGAGGGTTTGGCAATCTAATGACACATGTGCTAATTATTCCCTCGGTTAGAGATAAGAAGTTGAAAATTACTTATTACTGGCAAACAATGTTAAGTGAATACTTAACTAGCATGCAATTAATGTGGTAGATGGCAAAAAGACACTATAAAGTTAAGGTTTTGGCTCCATTTCATTTCACCATGATTTCAAATTTTTGAAGAGCGCAAAGACTCCAAGCTAAGACATTTCGAGCAAGAAGCAAGCACACTCCAAGCAATCATCCATCCAAGGCAGTAAAAGGTATTTAATCATGGCATCCACCTCTGTAATTGAATACATAGCAAACCCTACTATTGTTGAAGTAATAAAAAGACCTAGGCTCGTATTTCAGTTAGTTCCTGAGATAGCAAAGAAGGATGATACCTTAGGTGCTTTTTCTCAAATTCCTAAGGGAGTTGTCTATGCTGAAGACCCCAGAATGTACATCCACTACAACATTGAAGAGTTAGGAGATGAGGAAATTAAAACCATGTATAAAACCATGATATGTGATAATACCAGCAATGTAAAGGATGAACACAAAATCATTGAGACCCTAGGATTTACAGAAATCCTTAGCATTCCTGAATTTCCAAAGGATGTGATTAGGATAGTTTTAAGTAGGGTACATGGAGAGTTTTTCTAGTTAGATGCAATCCATAAGATCACCAAGGAAGTTGTGAAAGCTATCATAGGGTTACCGACCACTGGTAAGAGACTAGATAAAACCAAGAAGGTTCCAAATGACCTAGTTATAAACCTAACTGGTGCAACATTTGACAAGAGGTCTCTAAGGGTTAATGATGTAACAGATATCAATGTGGGATTCATCAGTATGATATTAAGTTATAAAGCTACTCATTCTAATAGACTTAATTCAGTTTCAAGTTTATGCATTAAGAGTGCTTATGATATGGTAACAGATAATGCAAAAATTGACATATGTGAGTGGTTAAAGGATGAACTAATTGACAACCTTGGAAAGATCAAGAAGGATAAGAAAGGAACTTTCAGATTTGGAAATCTATTAGTATGCCTAATGCTACACATAACAAAATAGGTTCCCGGTACAGGTTACAAAGAACTTGGATATGACATACCGGTAGGAAAATAATTGACTGAACTATTCAATAACATGGGTGAGAACAAGGAAAACAATATTCATGACTTTTTCCAAGCATTAAAGACCAAAATGAAGAAAAGAGTAAGGTTATCTCATAAAATTGTAGACAAATACAAAGATGATATATGCTTTGTCATCAAGAAAGATGAAATCTAGATGGAAGCAGTCATCCCAAGGACAGTTTGGGTAATTGAGATGGGCTATGAAACAGATGATCACATAGTTGAAACATATGCCAAAGCACTTCTGGAAGCCCCCACAGTGCCAAAAGAAGAAGTATTTGGTAGTGCAGAGAATATTGAAAGAAAAATTCAATCAAAAAAAAGGGTGAAAAAGGTTGAGGTAGTTGTAAGGAAAGGGTCCAGACAAGAAAAAGCCATTAAGGAAGATGTATTGAAGAAAACTGGCATAACAGAGGATGAGTTAGCAGCTCCACAACCTGAAACTCACCTATCACCAATAGATACTTTTTCAGAAGTGGCATGCCTGCAACTTTTAAAAGAGTTGTAAGAAAAAGAGATCCCTCACCGGCAACCACACCTTCACCTAGGAGGACAAGGCAAAAGCAACAAGTTGTGAGATCTCTGGTAAGAAAGGCCACACCAAAGAAGAAGAAGAGGACAAATAGAGACTTGGCCCCTCTTGATGTACTACTGAATGAAATCATAGAGGAAGGTAAACTGAAGAACATAAAGAAAATATATGACACTCTAACAACTAATGAAAAAGAGCAAGTTGAAAATAGTGTTATATTACATATGGATATGTACAAGAAATTCCTGATGGAAGTAGTCAATGAAATTCCTGATGAATTATTCAAAAGACTTGAGGCAAGAAGACAAGCAGTGATAGAATTGGATAAGAAAATAAAAATTGAGAAGCTACTTGCTATATATCCGGTAAACTCTCCACAAGAAATTGATGATTTAATTGCTCAAGCAAACCGATTAGTATTCTCTACTGCACACCAACATATTTCACTAATGGCAGGAAGAGTTAATGAAGTGGTAGAGGAAACAAAAGATGGATGGCATATATTCCTGGTTGAGAAAGAAAAACAAGAAGAGTACAGGAATCCCAAACCTATAAAGGTTTATCAAAAAGATAGAGACAAGGGGAAAGGTAAAGTTGGTGGACCACCAAGCATCAAAGTTAAAGACAACTTATCCCCACCTTCTTTAAATACTCCACCGATGAAAACAACAACTATTGAAGATCAACCGGTAGCTGAGAGTATGGATGTAGAGGATAATAATCTTAATTCTGAAGTTCTATACACTATGGATGTTGATACTCAGAAGATCAACATAGTAGTAGACAAAGATACAACTGATATGGCTAATGAGCCTCTGGTAGCAGGGGAAACTGAGAAACCAGTAGAAGATAAAGAGAAAAAGGTAGAGACTAAGTCACAAACTAAGGCAATACAACATACAGAGAAACAAACAGAGCTAAAGGCTCTGGAACAACAACAACCGGAACAGGTACATAAGGAAACAGTGCCACCGATAACTAGTGAAGTAGAAAAACCAGTGCTTAAAGAAATGCAGATACAAACTGACCTACCAGAGGTCAATACAAGCTTGGTTACTTCCACCAGTACTCATATTGTTGGATCATCATCAGCATACAAATCAACAAATGTGATTGAGGTGCTACTAGATTCTATCAAGAAAATAACCGATTGCAGCTCACAAGCTTACAAAGCAATTGATGATTCCATACCAATTTTGAAGGTAATAGCTCCCAACTATAATATAGATAACAAAGATTCTTTAGGACAATTGGATACACTATGTAAATATCTCAGAAAATATTGAGAAAATAAGGGAAGATTCAGTAAAGGATAAAGTAGAAGTTGAAAAATAGAAATTCTTTGATGAACAAATAAAGAAGTGTAATAGAGATTTTGACACACTTCTACTGGAACTATGTAATTTATTGAAAGAGTACAAAAATTTGTACAAAGATACCTGTAAAACAAATTTTTTGACTATAGATATTGACAAGAAAATGAGCAAGGTACAGGATGAGATAAATAAACTTGCAGACAACTTTGTCAACTCACCTAATACACTATCAGTTTTTGAAGAGAAGATAGAAAATTTTGAGGAAGAACTACTCAAATTGGAAAAAGAGAAAGAAAGAATAATAAATAAAGCAAAACATTTGAGATCTAAACTAAGTCCAAGATTGGACTATCTAGCATCTTTGCGGAAGGAAATTTCTGAGGCATTAACATAGGGAAGCAAAACACCGGCAGAGCATTTGCAGCATCTCATCGGTACAGTGAAGAGAACTGAGACAACAATAAAGGATAGTAAGAAGTTTATGCATAGTATAAACTTGATTTTGGGAGATATTTTTTAGATTATAACTACCCAGCTACAAGGTTGAGGTTATGGATAGTTGAAACTACAAACTCTATTGACATCTTGACAACTTTTGTCATTGATGCCAAAGGGGGAGTAGTGAGATGAGAAAATTCAAATCACAGGAATCATATGCTCAGGGGGAGCACACACATTTTTGGTAACATTTTTGGACTACACATTTTTGGATACTTTTTGAAATTTCTCATGAGTGTTGCCATCAATGCCAAAGGGGGAGATTGTTGGCATATGCACACTCCAATGAGACATTGTATGTGATTGAAGGTTTTGTCATTGATGGCAACCTTGCAATCCCATGGCACTGGCAAAGACATTATACCAGCATCAGCAGATCACACTCAACATTGGCACTCAGGACACCAACACTAGCACTGGCACAGAAGAAAAGAAGTATACCGGCACAGAGGCCGACAAGATTTTGTTATACAATATTTTGTTTATTATTGTAAGCCGAATTTGAAAATTGTAAAATGAATCTTATATATAAAGGAGATCATTGTAGACATTTGTATGAGTGAAGTAGAAGTAAAAAGGAAAATATTAAGCAGACCTAATGTGCAAAATATAGGTCAAGGGTATATCTAAAGAACAGAGCAGGAACCGGTATTGAATTTGGCATTGAAGATGCTATTGTAAAGCAGTACAAGATATTGGATTTGTATAATCCTTATTTGTAAGTCAGTGTGACTTCCCATTGAGCAGTGAGCTCTAGGCAGTTGGCCTTCCTACATGTGCAGGCCCCTATTGTAAGTAATATTCTCTTATTGGCTAGTGAGTGAATATTGTGGGTCACAAATCCCACCAAGGTTTTTCCCACACTGGGTTTCCTCGTCAACATCTTGTGTTATGGTGTACTTTTCATGTGGATGTTCTTGATTCTATTTATTGCATTATTTCTTGCATACTGGTAGACTGTTATATTATGTTCTGCATGTTTTAAGTTAAGAAATTCTAATTACCGGTCAGATACTGATTCACCCCCCCCTCTTAGTATCTGTGGGACCCCTAACAGTTTGTAGTGCTTCACCGGTTGTGGTTAGATCAACCTTCTTCTGAGGAGTGTTTTTCACTGTGAAGGTTTCGCCTTTGTTTTCTCCATTAGAGGAGACAAACAAAATTTCATTGTGGGGGACATTCTTATTGCTGGAGTATTCACCGGCACCACTTCCTAAACCTTTAGTGTCCTTGGCATGCTTTTGCCTCTTCAGCATTTGGTCTAAGGCATCACTGTTGCCATCAAACTGGATTCCTACCTTAATCTCACCTTGACATTTCTCAAGGTCATTTAAGAGAATCTCCATTTCTCCAAGCAGCTTTTGATAGTCTTTATCTTTTACTTCTAGCTCAGAAGCTAGATTACTACACTGACACTCCTTGGTGCCTTCTTCTTGAGACCTCAACCTTGAGATGCATTTGTCAAATTCTTCAAGGCATTTTGCCAGTCAATTTTTCTCCACTATAGAGGCATTCTTGAATAACTTGTATTCATTTCTCAATCTATTGAGCTCCTCAAGAGTGTTTCCAAGTTCTCCTTCAAGATCTATTTCTTCTTCTTCTTCTTCTTCTTCTTCTTCTTCTTCATTGTCACTACCAAACACATCTTGCCAGTAGGAGTGATCAGAATGATCAGTCTCAAATGTGTGTCTCTCATCTTCTAATCCTTGATCCATGAAGAGGTAGGTTCATCTTTATTGTTGCATATGCTAGCAGATCTTCCTTCATGATCTGGACATGTCTTTGCTACATTGTTCTTCTAACTTCTACACACTGATCCAATGGTGCAGGGTTCATTTCCATAGAGCTTCCTTAGTCTATCTCATAGACTTTGCCAATTTACACTTGTCCACCTATGAGGAGATGTCACGACTAAGCCCACTAAATATAGCCTTCATGACTTCTACATTGCATATGCATGTTCTTTCTTCTTTAGATTCAATGGGAGGACTAACATTCTTAGGGAGACCATTAATAACTAACATCCATACATCAAACCCTAGAGAAGATAAGTAGACTTCCATTCTGCAACTCCAAATGGAATAATTTTAACCATCAAAGACGAGAGCAGGGATTGGCACTGGTGGTATTATGGATGTGTTGCGTTAGTTTTGTCATTGATGTCAACACTTATCCTTCTAGAGATTTTTGGTTATGTTGAACTGGCATATTATGTTCACCAACAAGTTTAGTGACTTATGCAGAGTCATCGGTATATTGTTCACCAATAGGCTATATTGTTCACTGGGACTGAGGATGACTTGTTACCATCTAGAGATCACTTGGTTATGTCAAAGACATGGTTTGGATACTTGGTTTTGGTAATTTGGTTATTGATCTAATCAGGCTGACATGTTTGTTGTTACTGGCAAATTGGTCTAGGTTATGGACCGGCATGTATTATCTATTCCAAATCAGCACGGCATGTTAAGGAGGTGATTTATTAATTGGATATTGTTGTAAATGTATTGAGCCAATGTGATGCATCACATCTTAACTTTTTTGAAATTGATTTTATTGTAATATTCTTATTAATTTGACCTACACATTTGGTGTTAGGTTTTGGTATATATGCTAGATCTCATTTGTGAGATGAAAAAATAAGAAAGATAACGGTATATGGTATATGGTTTTGTAACATGGTATGTGTGAATATTGAAGATCATATGATCAAACCATAGAGAAGGTTCAAGGAAGGTTTGAAGGTGATTATCAGAGCTTAACAGGTATTGAATCTAACATGGATATTCTATTTTGTGTAGTACATTATGATTGGATTTAACCATCCAATTATAGTCAGTGTGACTCATATTTTCTGATTGAGTAGTGAGCTCTAGGTGGTTGGCCTTTTTGCATGTGTAGACCCCATTTGTATACACATACTATCTATAGTAGTATCATCTAATTGTGGGTAAGATTTCCCATTCTGGTTTTTCCCCTTACAAGGTTTCCACATACAAATATCTATGTTATGTGTTGTGGATGTTGTTTCTCTTTCTGGTTTATGCATTCAGTTTCACTAGTATTAATAATAACTGCTAATCTATCAACTGACATTAAGTTTGGTTTACCAGTATTAAGTATCAAGTTTAATTAAGTTATATTTGGGTTGAAATTAATTGACAATTGATTCACCCCCCCCTCTCAATTGCCTCTGGGTCCTAACAATTGGTATCAGAGCTAAGTCCTCTTTTTGCAAAAGTTTAATAGCTTGAGGAGATTCTATGATAACAAACTTTTTCAGGAAGGAAAGTTTGAAACTTGATGGAACTAACTATGGTATATGGAAGATTAGAATAGAGACACATCTAAATTGCCACATATATGGGATGTTACAAAGAATGGCTATGTTGGTCCTACACCGAATCAACCTAATCCACCAATATTGGGTAAGGATCAAGAGAATGATTGCAAAGCAAGAGAAGCATTCTTGAGTGCCTTGTCAGATCAACAAATCATGGGATTATTAGACCGGTCTACTACTAAAGCTATTTGGGATAAATTAGAGACATTTAATGAAGGAGATATCACTGTCAAAATTGCAAAACTGGAATGCTTCTGGGTCAAGTATGAAAATCTGAAAATGGAAGAAGATGAAAGAATTTCTTCTTTTATGGAAAGAGTAAATGAAATTGTTTTGGGAATACAATGTTGTGGAGGATCCTTAAGTGAAGATGAAATTTTTTCTAAAGTTTTAAGAGAATTGCCACTGGCATACAAAAAGAAAGTAAATGCTATTAATGAGTTGAGAAAAATGCCTAATACATCAGTATCTAGAGATACCTTGGTTGGAAAACTTTCAACATTTGAGCTTGAGGAATTTGGTCCTGTTGCTACAATTAAGACATATTTGGTCTTCAAAGCATCATCATCTGACAAATCTGATTGGAAATCACTTTATGCAAGAGAACTTGAAGATATCAGAAAGGAAAATGAAAAATTGGAAGAACTTGAAGCACTATTTGCAAGGAAAATGCCTAAAGGTCCTATTGGAAGTAAGTATGAAGGTAAAGCACCATTTTAAAGTTTTAATTGCAATAAAGTTGGTCATATGGCATCTAGATGTCCTGATAGACATGCAATATTGAGAGAAGAAGACAAAAGAACATATAAGCCTAACCCTTAATATCAGAGATACAAATTTAAGAATAATAGAGATAAATCGTGTTACTATGTTGATGAAGGAGTTACTGATGATTCTGATGAAGAACCGACAGACAATGGATGGGATTTTGTTGCAATAAAAGAAAATCAACTGACACCTATTGTTCCACCAGTAGAGTAGACCCTGGAAGCTAAAATTGAAGAAAAGGATGAATGGATAATAGATTTCAAATGTTCACATTATATGACTGGTGATAAAAGTAAATTCTTGTCTTTTTAGGAATACAATGGAGGTCTAGTAAGATTTGGGGATGATAAAGCTTGTTTGATCAAAGGAAAAGGCACTATATCTTTTCATGGTAAGTACAATACTGACAACATTTATTATGTTAAAGGTTTGAAGCATAATATTTTGAGTGTTGGTCAATTAGTTGAAAAGGGATTTCAGTTATAGTTCAAGAATGGTAAATGTAAAATCATGAATAGAACTAGTTTGGAGATTGCAACCGGTAGGTAATATCTTTCATTTGAATAACAATGAAAAGACATGCTTGATTGCACATATTGATGAAAGTTGGTTATGGCATAAGAGACTTTGTCATGTGAATTTTGATTGCATTGTAAAGATCTGTTCAACTAAGACAGTAAGGGATTTACCTAAGATTGTAAAACCTCATAATCCAATATGTAAGGAATGTCAAATGGAAAAACAAGTTAGAACAACTTTTAAGAGTATTTTTGAGAAGTCCAATAATGCTCTTGATTTAATCCATACTGACTTGTGTGGTCCAGAAAGAACAAGAAGTCTATATACTTTATGCTAATCATTGATGATTATTCTAGAATGTGTTGGGTTACCTTTCTTAGGGAGAAATCAGAAGCTTTTGGAAAATTCAAACTATTCAAGGCAATGGTAGAGAATGAAACCAGTAAGAAAATCAAATGTTTAAGATCAGATCAAGGAGGTGAATTTACATCTAAGGAGTTTAATACATTTTGTGAAGTGAATGCAATCAAAAGACAACTATCAGCACCTCAGACACCTCAGCAAAATGGAATTGTGGAAAGGAAGAACATAACTATTTTGGATGCAGCCAGAAGCATGTTATTGGAAGTAAATCTACCTCATGTGTACTGGAGAGAAGCAGTGAATATAGCAGTTTACATTTTTAATAGAGTTCACATCAAAGGTGAAACCGGTAAGACCCCTTATAAACTATGGTTTGGTAATACTCCTACTCTTAAATATTTCAAAATATTTGGAAGCAAATATTATATTAGGAGAGATGAGTATATTGGTAAATTTGATCCTAGAAGTGATGAAGGAATATTTCTTTGTTATTCATCTAAGATCAAGGCGTACAGATGTTTTAATAAAAGATTGCAGAAAATCATTGAGAGTGCAAATGTGAAGATAGATGAACACTTTAGAGGAAATTCAAGATCTATGGATTCTGAACCGATAGTTGAGATGATCATAAATGAACCTATATAGAGTGCACCAGAACAAAATTTAGATCTAGTCACACCGACATCATCGGATAATTCCATAGTGACTGAAGAATAGTAGCAAGTGAACAAACCCAGGTATGTAAGACTGAATCACTTTGAAAGACAAATAATTGGGAATAAGTATCAAGGTGTTATGACAAGAGGGAGACTGGCAAATGAAGAGGTATGTTTAATTTCTCAAATTGAACCAGCATCTATTATTGAGGCATGTGAAGATAAATTTTGGATTAAAGCTATGGAAGATGAATTAGAACAAATTGAAAAGAACAATACATGGGCATTGGTTCCCCGGCCTAAAGGCAAAAATGTAACTAGAACTAAATGGATATTCAGAAATAAACTTAATGAAGATGGTAAGGTAATCAGAAACAAAGCAAGATTAATGTGTAAAGGATATTCACAGAAAGAGGGAATTGATTACAATGCAACCTTTGCACTGGTAGCTAGAATTGAGGCAGTCATATTATTTCTTGCATTTGCAGCTCACAAGAACTATAAAGTATGTCAAATGGATGTAAAATGTGCATTTATGAATGGTGATCTTGAAGTGGAAGTCTACATTGAGCAGCCTGATGGATTTTCATTGACAAATGATAAAGATATGGTTTACAGATTAAGGAAAGCTTTGTATGGATTGAAGCAAGCTCCTAGAGCTTGGTATGCTAGATTGGACAAATATCTTTTGAAACTTGGTTACACTAAAGGTAATGCTGATGTAGAAACTTATATTTCAAAGTGACTAATGATGATATCTTGGTTATTGAAGTTTTGTTGATGATGTCATTTTTGGAGAAGAAGATGGATTGTGTAAAGACTTTGCTAATAAGATGCAAGAAGAATTTGAAATGTCTATGATTGGGGAGATAAAATTCTTTTTAGGATTGCAGATTTCATAGATTGATAAAGGCATATTCATATGTCAAAGAAAGTACTTGAAGTAACTACTGAATAAATTTGGTATGAAAAATTCTAAACCGGTAAGTACTCTTATGACTACAACTAATAAATTGACATTGAAGGATGAGTCAACTCCTGTTAATCTGACAAGATATAAATCTATGATTGGAGTTTTACTATATTTGACTTCGACAAGACTTGATATAATGAATACAGTATGTATTGTTTCAATATTTCAGAGTAATCCTAAAGAAAATCATGAATCAACAGTGAAAAGGATTTTCCGGTATCTATAAGGCACAACAAATCTTGGTTTATGGTATCCTAGAGATGAAAATTTTTCTTGGTAGTGGATTGATTTCATGGTTGAGCAAGAAATAAAGTTGTACATCATTATCAATAGTAGAATCAGAATATGTTGCAACAACAACTAATTGTACTTAGGCATTATGGATTAAGAAAATGTTCAAGGAAATAAAGGTAAAATGCAAAGAACGTATAATCATTTATTGTGATTATTCATCAGCAATTGATATATCAAAGAATCTAGTATTTCACTCTAAGAATAAGCATGTTTCTATCAAATATAATTTTCTGAAAGAGAATGTTGAAGCAAAAGAAGTGAGATTGGTTTATGTGAATACTAAAGAGCAGATTGCAGATATCTTTACTAAGCCTTTGCCTAAGGAAACTTTTGAATATCTCAGAGAGCAGCTTGGGGTAATACCCTCACTGGTAGAGACTTAGATAGTTGAAGATTGACATCAAACAAACAGAAATTAATAGAGAAACCTTTTTTGGGCTTTGATGGAGGAGTGGAGTAGTTGGTTTTAATAGTTGGTTATATGAATTGGTTGTATGTTCTGGTATTTACATTTATTTGCAATTTGATCTCAAAGGGGGAGAGATATCTATGGAAAAACATTAACATTATCATTTGGGGAGAGATTATTCATTGGGGAGAGATATATACTCTCTGCATTTGTATTTTGATTTCTGGTATTGATCTATTCTGGAGATTGTTGGTTTTTGGTTTTTGGCATTCTGTGTTGGCACTTAGATGTTTTTCCATATTGTGTTGCCATCAATGTGAAAGGGGGAGATTGTTGGTATTATGAATGTATTGCATTAGTTTTGTCATTGATGTCAACACTTATCCTTTTGGAGATCTTTGGTTATGTTGAACTGACACATTATGTTCATCAGAAAGTTCAATGACTTATGCAAAGTCATTGGTATATTGTTCACATGCAAGTTATATTATTCACCGACACTGAGGATGACTTGTTACCATTTGGAGATCACTTGGTTATGTCGAAGACATGGTTTGGATACTTGGTTTTGGTAATTTGGTTATTGGTCTAATCGAGTTGACATGTTTGTTGTTACCAGAAAATTGGTCTAGATTATGGATCGGCATGCACTATCTATTCCAGATCAACATGACATGTTATGGAGATGATTTATTAATTGGATATTGTTGTAAATGTATTGAGTCAACATGATGCATCACATCTTAACTTGTTTACAATTGATTTTATTGTAATATTCTTAGTAAGCCAGCCTACACATTTGGCCTTAGGTTTTGGTATATATGCGAGATCTCATTTGTGAGATGAAAAAATAAGGAAGATAATGGTATATGGTATATGGTTTTGTAACATAGTATGTAAGAATATTGAATATCATATGAGAATACCATAGACAAGGTTCAAGGAAGGTTTGAAGGTGATTATTAGAGCTTAACCGGTACTGAATACAACATTGGAGATGCTATTTTGTGTAGTACATTATCATTGGATTTAACCATCCAATTGTAGTCAGTGTGACTCCAATTTTTTGATTGAGCAGTGAGCTTTAGGTGGTTGGCCTTTCTGCATGTGCAAACCCCATTTGTATACACATACTATCTGTAATAGTATCATCTGATTGTGGGTAAGGTTTCCCATCATGATTTTTCCCCTTACAGGGTTTACACGTACAAATCTTTCTATTATGTGTTGTGGATGTTGTTTATCTTTTTGTTTTATGTGTTGAGTTTCACCGGTATTAATATTTACTACTAATTTGCCAATTGGCATTAATTTGGGTTTACCGGTATTAAGTATCAATTTTGATTAAGTTATATTTGGGTTGAAATTAATTAACAACTGATTCACCCCCCTCTCAGTTGCCTCTAAGTCCTAATAGACACTAAATAGACCATTGGTTCCTTAAGCCAGAATCTACCCAAGCAAGAGAAAGCTTGATAAATAGGGTACTTAGACTCTGATACCAATTGTTAGACACAATGCAGCACTGTGCGGGGGGTGAATCAGTGGTTCTCAAACTTTTCCCTTTAACTAACTTGTGTGTGTATATGGGTTATGGGATGTAACACAATGCATACTTACTAGTTAGTAAGGAGACCAACACAAATGTAGTCACACAGAAAGGGCCATCACATAGCACTAGCATGTACAAGGAAAACCCAAGATGGGAAAAACCTCGATGAGCAATGTTTTTGTAGTCTATTGCTCCAATCTAGGCTCACAATGAATCCCTGTTACAATGTTTAGGGCACCAACCCAAGGAGCTACAACCCTTGACTTGTTTATGGGCTACAACCCAAAGGAGCTACAACCCCTGATTTAGGGCACCAACCCAAGGAGCTACAACCCTTGACTTGTTTATGGGCTACAACCCAAAGGAGCTACAACCCCTGCACCAAGCTACACCTCAGTGTTCACAAAGATAACTTCAAATAAAAAATTATTGCTACTATTACAAGTGAGTCTTGTAACCATCTCATATACCTCTCTCTACCAGTGAGACATCTTCTTAGGTATACTGACTCATTCTTCTACTACTTTGTTTGCTGGTAAACTCTACCAGTTCACCTTTCCTTTGTTCTGATCTACTGGATCTCCTCCTCTCTACTATGCACTATACCGGGACAATACTCTGTCGGTTTCATGTTTGCTTCGACTGCATCTTCCTTCACTTGTGCTCTGTCAATATGGACTCTACCAGTTCTGCACTGATACCGGTTGAACACTTCAACCTAGTTCTTCTTTACACTACTTTTCTCTCACATGCAAAAGTAACACTTGATCACTTTGCATCAACACTATCTTCTTCTCTTCAGCAGGTCTACTCTCTCATCCAGTGGAAACCTTCTCTAATTTTGGCTTGCATATTTATAGATTGGTTTTCCCACCAACAAAATAATTCAAACATTGAGTGGTTGGGGTTTCCTCATCAACCTCAGGTCAAACCAAATCCAATCAAATCTTGCCTGATCTACTCTACTAGACAACCAATTGTACATCTCTGCCATGTTCATGCCTTCCACTACACATTTTTCAAATATAGAAAACTCGGCCTTATATCTTGACCTACATTGTCAAACAACCATTATTATCTCCACTGTTTCCTCCTTGAGGTCTTCTCATAGACTGAATTTCTTGCTTTGATCTAGGTTCCAACCACTCCTTGATTTATCTCAGTCACTCATTCTTCCTCAAGCCGCACTCTTCTGATCCGATCCAAAAATCATGCGATCTCAGTTTCCACTTTAGCCTTAAAGATTTTAATCTTTTGAAATGCTTCAGATTCCTCTTTTATAAAAGTAACCCACATCATTCTAAAGTAATGATCAATGATTAGCATAAAATATCTCACCTTGAAAACTTTAGCAGGGCGACACAAATCAATATGAATAAAATCAAGAACACCATTTGATTTATCTTGTATACTCCTAAAAGAGGTTCTGACCTATTTACCCATTTGACATTCTTTACATACCGGATTATAGGGCTTCATAATCTTAGGTATATCCCTAGCGGCCTTAGTTGAACTGATCTTCACAATGCAATCAAAATTCACATGACATGGGTTTTTATGCAATAGCCAACTCTCATCAATATGTGTAATCAAACATGTCTTTTCACCAAAGTTCAAATGAAATATATTACCTTATGTCTATGTACTGGTTGCAATCTCTAAACTAGATTTGTTAATGATTTCGCATTTTCCATCCTTGAACTATAATTGAAATCCCTTATCTACCAATTATCCTACACTCAAAAGATTATGCCTTAAACCTTCAACATAATAAATATTGTCAGTATTGTTCTTACCATCGAATGATATAGTTCCTTTTCCTTTGATCATACATGCTTTGTCATCTCCAAATATAACTAGACTTCCATCAAATTATTGGAACGATAGAAAATTGCCTTTATCTTCATTTATATGATGTGAACAACTATTGTCAATTACCCATTTATCCTTGTCTTCAATTGTAGCAGCAAGTGCCTTCTCTTCAGGTACATTCACTTCCAGTGCTTGATCATCTTCCTTGATTTCCAGGAACACCCATTCCTTCCCATTGTTGGAACCACTAGCAGAGTCTTCTACTAGTTCATCATCAAAATCAATAATGCCTTCCTCATCTGCTATGTAGCATGATTTATCTCTAATTTTCTTGTACTTGTACTTGTTCTGATATCTAGGGTTAGGCTTAAATGATCTTCTATCTCTTTCTTCAAATCTTAAATTCCTTTCAAGACATCTATATGCAAAATGACCAGTCTTATTACATGCAAACATTTAAAAGGTGATTTTCCTTCATACTTACTTCCTACTAGTCCTTTAGGTACTCTTATAGAAAATAGTGATTCAAGTTTCTCAAACTCATCATCCTCTCTCTTCATATCTTCTAATTCCTTTGCATACAAATATTTCCATCCTTTCTTACCAGTTGTAGATGTAGATGCATGAAAAGTAGGTTCAGACTTCGTAGCTCCAAAAGGTCCAAATTCTTCAAGCTCAAAAGCAGATAGTCTCACAACCAAAGTATCTATGTTGACAGATGTATTATCCATTGTTCTCAACTCATTAATAGCAGTAGCCTTCATTTTGTAAGTGAGTAGTTGGGCTCTCAGGAGTTTAGAAATAATTTCATCTTTGCTCAAAGTTCCACCACAACATTGAATTCCCATAACAATCTCATTTACCCTTTCCATGAATGTAGTAATCCTTTCATCTTCTTTCATCTTCAGGTTTTCATATCTCACCTGATAATCATCAAGTTTAGCAATCTTCACTACATGGTCACCTTCATTAAGAGTCTCCAACTTATCCCATATAGCCTTTCTAGATGATTTGTCAGTTAATCCCATTATTTGTTGTTTAGAAAGTGCACACAAGAGGGCTTCTCTTTCTCTACAATCATTCTCAAGCTCCTTGTCTAGGTTTGCTAGAGGAGCATTGCCAAATCCTAGATTATAAGGTGTGACACCATTTTGTGTGATCTTCCAAATCTCCTTGCCAAGAGATCTCAGATGAGTCTCCATCTAAATCTTCCATACTGTGTAATTTATTCCATCAAGCCTCGAAATATCCCTCCGAAAGATAGCTACAAAAGAACTGGATGAACTTGAACTGTTAGTCACCATAGGATCTTCCTCAAGAGGTTATGCTTTCTGCAGAGAGGACCAAAGCTCTGATACCAATTGTTAGATAGCTCAAAAAATAAGAAGACAACTGAGAGGGGGGGTGAATAAGTTGTCACATATTACCAGAACTATTAGTAAATTTAAATATTTAATACCAGAACCCAAAATATTAATACCAAAATAGAAATTAAACCAATTAAGCATAAACAATAACCACATAATAAAAACCATCCACATGACACCAAGATTTATACATGGAAAACTCGATAAAGGGAAAAACCATGATGGGAATATTACCCACAGTTAGATAATACTTCTGCAGTAAGTATGTGAATTAAAATTGAGGGGCATGCACTTGTAGGAAGACCAACAACCTAGAATGCACTGCTCATCAAAAAAGGAGTCTCATTGACTACATAGAAATCCAGACTACAATCCGGAGAAGTGTTTAAGTGCAAAAGATAGTATCTCATAGGCCTAAGTATAGTTCTGGTTAAGCTCAATAATAGAGGATTGAATCCTCTTACATAAACCCAATTCAATCTCCAATGATCGATCAAATCCTTGTCCTGAGTGATATTACATTATTCGCATATTACATTCCTTGACTCTAACCTAACCATGATGATCTACAATGAGATCTTACATCTATATATACAAACCCTCGACCATAAACAATTAGGTCAGCCACAAGATAATAAACTAATTACATAATTATAAACCATGTTAGCATTAGACCTTTTAAATAAAATCCAACACATAAGACATCTTGAAAACACATCAAGAGGTCCAATCCACATGTTACATTAAAGTCGGTCCATAACCTAGATCACTTGGGACCTAGTATAGGTCCACACACTTACAACAATGATCTCCATCCACTAGGTCTCGAACATGATCACCAACAACATCCTAAAACTCCACTAGAAGCTGCACCAACACCACTTATGCAATTCATCAAAGATCTTCATAAAAAAATTTGTCGGTGAAACCCTCACTAGAACCAGAAACTAAGCTTCTAAGCAAGCAAGATAGCATCTGATCACCAAACCAAAACCAACTTACTGAATATGAGGATGAGTATCATGAACAAGCCAATTCCATCACCAAACAATATTGGAGCCTAACGGATCATGTCGGATCCAAAACAACCAGAATCCACTCAACCTACTGGGACCAAAAGGGTGTTGGTAAAGCATCGAAGTAGCTAGTGTTCACATCAATGACAAAACTTCAATGCAACACATAATCAATTCCACCAAATGGCCAATAGAAGAGATCGAAAGTTCAAAAATACAGAAATTTACAAAATATCATTTGTAACAAGGAACTTAATTGCAACTAAAACTTATTTTTATTGTAAATCATCTGAGTGGGTTCTCGATTCAGGGGTTGGTACTCCTTTAGGTTGGTGCCGATAAAGTCAATGATTGGTTCCCATAAATTTGTAATCAACTATTTTCATTGGGAGGCTAGATTAGAGCAGCAGACTCTAGCAGCTATTCTCATTGAGGTTTTTTTCCCATATTGTATTTTCCTCATAAATCTAGTGTACTTATGTGTGTTCTTTTCTTGTGCACATGTGTTCAACATGTCTTCATTGATATTCTTACACTCTATCTTTATTATTTTAATATCTTAATAAACAAAATTTATTTCCACTGATTAACCCCCCACCCTCTAAGTAGTTTATTTGTGTTCCTTCATTAGTCAATTGAAACATAAATAATAAAAAATAAATACAAGTAGAAAAAGAATTTATATGAATTTTTGTAGCATTATGTATCTCAAAGAACCTTGAATTTGTTGTGACTTTATATGATTTTGAAAGAGCCCACTAAAACTTAAATTCAACACATTTATTTCTTATGATATTTTAACAAAATGCTTATTTATTTATTTTTACTTAATATATCTTATTAGTATTTAAAAATTTATTGAATATAATAGATTTGTCTTTCTACATACAATATCACTCTATAGAATTTTCTTTGGAAAGGAAAAAAAATCCTTAGAACAAGATTCATTTACTATCTTGGGATAAGGTTTGTTCTTCTAAAAGTCATGGTGGAGCGGGAATTCATAAATTATATTTTAGAAACCATGAATTGCGCACTAAAATTATATGGAAACTTTGCTCCAATGATAATTCATTGTGGGATTCCATTATTAGAGCCAAATATTTAGACTTTGGGGAGCTAGAAACAATCTTCACAATGATGGTATGATGAAAGAAAAAGGATCCAGTCAACTACTGAGAGGGGGGGTGAATCAGTAAATAGAAATATTGATATCAACTTAACAAATCTCAAAAATAACCTCTCAAGTAAACTTAGAACTATCAATGCAATATCTCTATCAAAAATAAAACTGTCAAGATAAACCGATTGACTGTTAACAACAAATAATATTAAACAACTTGTAACTCACAAAATTCCAAATAATTTTACTGACATAAGTAAAACTTAATTCCATATTGTTGTTATCGCTTATCATAACTTATCAAAGTGAAATAAGTAGTTAATAAATTCAATCATAGAAACATAACCACACAAAAATTCACCACTTGACACAATATTTTTGATGAGGAAACCTAAATGGGAAAAACCACGGTGAGATGAGACTCATAAGATGACTAGCTGAAATCTTCTGAACTCTGCCTTGTTAGGAGCCAAGCCTATTAAAGCTTTTGCAAAAAGACTTGTTAAGAATAGATCCTGTTAGCAACCACCCGATTAAGGGATTGACTACAATGCCTTGTTAGAAGCAATACCCTGTGAAGAGTAGCCTTTGTAAAGGATTTAGAATCCAAACTAATGGATCACCTTGTTAGAGGATTTGAGTAACACCAAGCTTGTTAGAGCTTACCCAGTTAGGGGATTTAACTGTTGTAATTGCTAGAAAAAATAGGAGTTTGTTGATTTGTTTGAATAACAATTTACTTGCTTGTCCAGATCCTTTTCATGCTCCTATCTACCTTTACTCAAACTATAGATACATCATCCAGTTTGCCAATCACATAGTCACTTCAACTTTGCCAACACATAAACTAAAACAACTCACCGACCTTATATACAAATCAACTAGGTTAATACAACAACAAAAACTTAGTTCTCATAGATATTACAAACAAATTAGTTCAGGTATGACGATTGGATTACATAACAATCTCTACACATCATTCAATAAATCTCAACTGCTCCTTGATCACCGCTTCATCAAACTTAGTAACTTATCACACACTTTACATTAGATGCAATATACTTGCTCATTCCCTAGACAAAAATCTTTAACTCAACGCACCAAAAACTCTTTGAAACTCTCTTCGTACATTATGCATAAGTGTCATAATCATTTCCGCTCATTACCAAATCATAAACCAATATAACAAATTCACCAAACTTAATTGGTTAGGGTTTACCGATTGAACTCTCCAAACTTAGCAATACCCATTCACTCCACAAATTACCTATTGGTTACAGTTTCCTTTCACTTAGCTCTACCTATCAGTTACAAATTATTACAACAATAACATTACCAGTTAATTGACATCAATGGAAACATAACATATTATCAATGCAATCTTCATGCAAAAGCCAACAATCTCCCCCTTTGGCATTGATGGAAATAAAAATATCAATACAATTGATTGTTGTGATTGTGAATAGGAATCTTGGTTTACATTTCACCATGTACTCTCATTGTCTTCAACTTGTCTCTAGTTCTTCTCCTCATAATCACATTAGTTCTTTTCCCTTTTGACAACAATGCCAAATTGAAAGTAAAACATACAAAAAATTCACTATCCAACATCAACAACATGCAACTTGATGCCCCCCCTGTGGAATAACTCCACTCCTACATCAATCCTGCTGAAAAATTCTGCAAGTAGCTCTGGGTTTGATGTAATCTACATCATGCTTAATTTACCTCATGAAGGGGTACAACCCCTAGCTGACTTCTAAGAGACTCAAAATTAGTCTTAGGTAGAGGTTTAGTATAGATATCTACAAGCTGCTCCTTGGTAGAAACATGCTCTAAGATTACATCTTTACTCATCTCTTTTTCCCTCAAGAAATGATACTTCAATTCAATGTACTCGGTTCATGCGTGCAAGACATGGTTCTTTGAAATATTTATGGCACTGGTATTGTCACATAAGATCTTTATAGGTTCTATAAACTTCATCTGAAAACCTTCTAAAATGTGTCTCATCTAGATAGCCTAGGTACAATTCATATAAGCAGTAACATACTTTGCTTCAGTAGTGGACTATGAAATACAACTCTGTTTTTTTCTACTTCATGAAACAAGTCTTCCTCTAAGAAAGAATCCTCCACTAGTTGTTCTTTTCTAGCCATCAACATTACCTACCTAGTCTGCATCTGTGTACACCTTCAAATCAAAGTTTCCTTCGTATGGATATCATAATCCATAGTCAACAGTACCTTTTAAATATCTAAGAATTCTCTTGGTCGCTAACAAATGTGTTTCCTTTAGATTCTTCTAGAATCTAGAAACTAGACCAACTGCATGAGCTATATCCGTTTGTTGTGAACAACATAGTGCAATTTTCCAATCATTGACCTGTATTCCTTCTCATCAATAGATGTGGCCTTATCTTTCTTAGACAATTTACAACCTGTAACCATTGGTGTCCCAACTAGTTTACAGTCACTCATACCAAATGTCTTTAATACCTCCTTCACATACTTAGATTGTGTGATGAAAATACCACTCTTCATTTGTTGTATTTGCAAACCTATAAAAAAAATTATCTCCCCAACAAGAGACATTTTAGACTCACTTTTCATTTCATTTGCAAAGTCATTGCTCATGTCATCATTTCCTCCAAATATGATATCATCTACAAACACTGCACTAACCAATATCTTATCTCCTTTAGATTTGAGATATATGTTACTATCTTCACTAGTTCTCTAAAAACCTATCTTCATCAGGTGTGAGTGAAGCCTTTCATACCATGCTCTTAGTGTGTACTTTAATCCATATAGTTCTTTGTGCAACTTACATACCATTTCTTTCTTATCAGTCAAAGCATAACCATCTGGTTGCTCAATGTATACTTCTTCTTCTAGTATTCCATTCAAAAATGCAGATTTCACATCCATCTGATTTACTTTGAATGAGTTGCAAAAGCCAATAAGGTTCCGACACCTTCCAGTCTAGCCACTGGTGCAAAAGTATCTCCATAATATTCTCCTTCTTCTTGTGCATAACCTTTGCAAACCAATCTAGCTTTGTTGCAAACTACAACACCATCTTCATTCAACATGCTCTTGAAAATCCACTTAGTACCTATAAAAATTTTATTTACTGGTCAGGGGACTAGGGTCCATGTGTTGTTCTTCTCAATTTTTTCAAGTTCCTCCTCCATAGCTTTAACCCAATGGTCATCAACAAATGCTTCCTTAGCAGTTTTAGGCTCAATAATGGAGATCATGCAAGAATTTTCTATGATTCTTCTTCTAGCTAACACTCCAACATCCTTATCTCCAATAATCTATTTAGGATTGTGATTGAGTCTCACATACCTCGGAATAACATGATCATTATCTCTAGGTTCATTTTATTCATTATTATCCTCTTCTTCTGAGTCTACCTGTTCCGATTGAAATAGTACATCAATATTCATGTTACCGGTTTTAGGTTTCACAGGTTCTGGTTCCAAAAACAAAATGCAAGGATCTTCATCCTTTTTCTCCTCACTAGTTTCTCCTAAGACTTTGGGATACTCATCCACTCGAACATCAGCACTCTCAATGATTTTTTGTGTCTAGTTGATAAAAAATTTATAGGCCTTACTCTTGGTGGAATAGCCAAGAAATATTACCTTCATCACTTTTAGCTTCAAACTTGCTAATATAGTCACCTCTCTTAATAAAACATTTGCTACCAAATATCTTGAAATAACTAACATTAGGTGATCTACCATACCAGTATTCATAAGGGGTCTTTTCCTTACCTCTTTTTACCAAAATCGTGTTCATTGTGTAGACAGATGTGCTGACAACTTCTCTCCAGAAAGACTTTACTACACCTCCTTGTATCAACATTGTCCTACCAACTTCAACAGCTGACTGGTTATTTCTCTCTGCAATACCATTCTATTGTGGTGTTCTTGGTGCAGAAAGTTGTCATTTGATACCATTCTCTTCACAATATCTAGTGAATTCTTCGCCTTGATCAATCCTCAAACACTTGATCTTCTTTCCACTCTCCTTTTAAACTAAGGCCCCGAATGCCTTGAAATTACTAAATGCCTCTATTTTATCTTTCAATAATGTGACCCACATCATCCTTGAGAAATCATCAATGAAGATCATGAAATATCTATCACCATGAATATTGTTAGTCCTTATTGGTACCAAATCTAACAAATGCTCTGCTGAAAAATATTTTCTCTTGAAAGTTGAGGATGTCATCTTTCCCAATTGACATTCCTTACATAGAGCATTAACCATTTTGTCCAATTGAGGAAAACCTCTAACTAACTTGGACTTACTCACTTTAACAATGTTATCAAAACTTATATGACAAAATCTCCTATGTCAAAGCCAACTATCATCTATTTTAGCAAATAAACAGTTGTTGACTTTAGGAATCAAGTGAAATAGGTTACCTTTAGTCTATTTGCCAGTTGCAATCAGTTCGCCTTTTCTCCATTAGATTTTGCACATACCATTTTTGAACTCTAATGGGTATCCTCTATCATTGAGTTGGACAACATTCAAAAGATTATGCTTAAGACCTTTGACCTAGTAGACATCATCTACACTTATCTTTACATTAAAAGAAATAGTTCCCTTACCTTTAACCATGCAAGGTGAGTCATTACCAAATCTTACAACTCCACCATCAAATTCCTTAAAGAAAAGAAATTTGTTTTGGTCACCGGTTATGTGATGTGAACAACCACTATTAATGATCCACTCATCAGAATTTTCTATGCGAGAAACTAAAGCTTTCTCATCAGATGTCTCCTCTTTGATGGCTACAAACACAATGTATTCATTAGTATCACCATCAAATTCCTCATCAGTGACACCACCATCAACTGCAATAAGACAATCTCTTTTTCCTTTTCCCTTGACTCATTATCACCATTAGGAAAGTTAGCAGCTATGTATCCAATCTTGTTGCAAGCAAAACATTTCAAATTTAATTTAGCTCTATATTTACGAGTACCTTTGGGTAACCGCCTAGCGAACAATACATCAATCTCGACTAAACTATCTTCATCATCAATTTCTCTGCTAGATCTAGATTCATGGCAATGACTAACATCTTTTATTTTCCTTATAGATGGGTTAGAAACATAAGCTCTAAATGTTGATTCAGATTTTTGAATACTACCATCATAACCATTTAGTTCAAAAGCAGTAAGCTTACCAATGATGGAGTCAAGAGTTGCCTTAGTTTTGTTAGTAGATTTCAGCTCCTGAAAAGCTGCAACTCGGATAGTGTAGACTTGTAGTAGGGTTCTCAACACCTTACTAACTATTGTGGCATCATCCATTTTACCACCAATGCTCTTAATCTCGCCCACTATCTCTTTTATCCTCTGACCATACTGCTGGATATTCTCACCTTCAACCATCCACATGTCATCAAAATTCCTTCTTAGACTCTCTTCCTTGGCAATATTCACATGTTCATCACCACTATAAATCTCTTCAAGTTTCTTCCAAACTATGAATATCAACATGTTTAGCATCAGACAAAGAACTAATAATAGTCTCCAGTGCTAGGTTGTTTTCTTATTTCTCTTTCTTCTGATCATTAGTTATAGTCCCACTAGGTGCAATATATTTATTTCCAAGACTCTTGATGTAAATTTTCATTCTGTCACCCCAAATCCTATAGTTCTCTCTATTAAACTTAGAACCTTCCTTCTTCTCCATGATCTATAAGATCTTTACCTCAAGTTGTTAGGCTTAGACCTTAGAGGACCTGAGAAGAGTTATGAGTTATGATACCAATTGATGGTATGATGAAAGAAAAAGGATCCAGTCAACTACTAAGAGGGGGGGGTGAATCAATAGATAGAAAAACTAATATCAACTTAACAAATCTCAAAAATAGCCTCTCAAGTAAACTTAGAACTATCAATGCAATATCTCTATCAAAATAAAACTGTCAAGATAAATCGGTTGATTGTTTACAACAGATAATAGTAAACAACTTGTAACTCACAAACTTCCAAATACTTTTACTAACATAAGTAAAACTGCATTCCATATTATTGTTACTAGTTATCATAACTTATCAAAGTGAAATAAGTATTTAAGCAATTCAATCATAGAAACATAACCACAAAAACATTCACTACTTGACACAGTATTTTTGATGTGGAAACCCAAATGGGAAAAACCACGGTGAGATGAGACTCACAAGATAACTATCTGAACTCTTCTGAAGTTCTCCCTATTAGCAGCCAAGCCTGTTAAAGCTTTTACAAAAAGTCTTCTTAAGAATAGATCCTATTAGGGACCACCCAGTTAAGGGGTTGACTACAATGCCTTGTTAGAAGGAATACCCTATGAAGAGAAACCTTTGTAAAGGATTTAGAATCCAAACTATTGGATCACCTTGTTAGAGGATTTAAGTAACACCAAGCTTGTTAGAGCTTACCCAGTTAGGGGATTTAACTGTTGTAATTGTTAGAAAACAACAAGAGTTTGTTGATCTATTTGAATAACACTTCACTTGCTTGTTCAGATCCTTTTCATGCTCGTATCTGCCTTTACTCAAATTGTAGATACATCATCCAATTAGGGAATCACATAGTCACTTCAACTTTGCCAACACATAAACTAAAACAACTCACCGACCTTATATACAAATCAACTAGGTCAATACAACAACAAAAACTTAGTTCTCATAGAAACTACAAACAAATTGGTTCAGGTATGAGTGTTGGATTACATAATAATCTCTACACATCATTCAAGAAAGTCTCAACCTCACCTTGATCACTGCTTCATTGAACTTAGAAACTCATCACATGCTTTGTATTAGATGCAATATATTTGCTCATTCCAAAAATCTTTAAATCAATGTGCCAAAAACTCTTTAAAACTCTTTCCATACATTATGCATAAATGTCATAATCATTTCTACTCATTACCAGATCATAAACCAATATAAAAAATTCACCAAACTTAATCGATTAGGGTTTATCAAAACAACAGGTAGGATTTAACTATTCAACTCTCCAAACTTATCAATACCGGTTCACTCCACAAACTTGCCTACTAGTTACAGTTTCCTTTCACTTATCTCTACCTGCTGATTATAAGATATTATTACAACAATAACATTACCGATTAATTGACATCAATGACAACATAACATATCATCAATGCAATCTTCATGCAAAATCCAACACACAATTATTGACCCTCCCTTAGGGTCTCAAATATGAAACTTCATACTAAAGCATAGGGATTTGTTCCTCCCTAACTTATCCTGGTTAATACAAGATGGCAAAACAACTTGTTTTTGGGAAGGCTCATGGAATGGCTTCCCTCCTTTGGATCGAATTCTAGGGATAGAGGAAATTAAAAGGACTTTAAAATCATCTTGGGGTTGCAAAGTATATCATGACTATTTTTAAACATCTCTTACAAATGGAGTATGCATAGTGAAATGGAGATATTTATTTGTAATTCCTTCTCCTGTTCATCAACAACATGTCCTTTGACAAGAGCTTAAGAAGAGGGTGATCTACTTTAAAAATGAGAAGGATAAACTCATTTGGTTGCCTCCCAAGTCAGGGACCTATATAGTTAACCAAGGATATTAAACTCTTGATTAGAGAAAAAAATCTTCCCTTGTGAATATTTTCCTTTTCTTGGACTGGGGTTGGCCTTCAAAATAGGATATTTCACATGGCTTGCATTGAGAGGTAGAATCTAGACTAGCGACAAATTTTTTTCCCTTAGCATAGCTCAACCTTTCAATTGTCTCCTATGCAATGAGGTCCATGAAAAAAAAGATCATTTTCTTTTAAACAATATCTCTGCTCAATAGTGCTGGAAATGGCTTCAATATAAGCTAAATTGGATACCCCCTCTCCATTCAAAATTAAACTTGGGTTTTGAATCTTGGCCAAGACTTTTTGTTGATTCCTTTTTTGCAAGAATTTTGGATATTAGGTGTGTGCACCAAGATGGTGTGTTTGAAAGTGCACACACCTTGCCAAAATGTTGGAAAAACCTTGTATGGGTTTAGGTTCATTTTTCATGAGTTATTTAAAATTTTAAAAACCTTGTATGGGTTTAGGCTCTTTTTTTTGAGCCTAAATGAAGCAAAACCACGTATGAGGTTTTTCTTATACTAAACATGTATGTGGTTTAGTTTTCAAAACCTCGTATGCATTTTACTATCAATAAATTGTTTTTGACTATGGCTGACTGGGTCATTTTCACCCGCAATTGTATGAAAAGCACACTGAGGATTTTAAACAACAAAATACGCAAACGGAGCTCTCAAAATCAAACACACCAACAATGGAAATAGGTATGAGATAAAAAAAATTTCATCTATTTTATGCATTTGATAGATCATATTCATAATTGCAATGTAAACTCATTGTTTTTGATTTTTTTTTATTTTTTGTTATGAATGCATATCAGATTCTAAAAATACTACCCCCCAGCGAGACACGTCTCTTGAAAACTTAGGTAAAAACCCATAGGAAAACCCACAACCAAACCCTCATGATACAAACCCTCTAGCTCCTCCAATAGACCATTCACAAGCTACACAGGAGGATTTGATAAACCACTTAACACAAAACACTGCCAAAATAACTAGACTGGTGAATAAACTGAAGGCATTCAAGCATGAGCATCATGCATCCCTTTCCACAACCCTAGAATCATTGGCTAGTAGTTCCAATAAAGTTTCCAATCAAATTACAAAATGGCGAAGCTATAGGGATCGATGTCATTATTTTTATGCTAGTGGGTTGTCATATAATGAAGTGAAAAAAAAAACATAAGTAAAGCACAAATATGTGCTCTTTTTATTGATCTCAAAATGGGTGATACCTTAACTCTTAATTCAAAGATGTTTCCTATACACTGGTGTAGCCATTTCCTGCTGAAAAATACTTTCGGGGATAGGTGGTGGATGGTCTTTGACCAACCACCTTGTAATAATTTTGAGGTTCCATTATATTTTTTGCGGAAACTATATTGTGAGTTTATCCTCAATGAGCGGTCAAACTATTTTAATATGAGAGAGTTCCAAGGTAGAGGTGGAGGCTCTTACCAAGATAGACTTAGAGCTCAAAGGATACTAAACCCCCAAAGTCACATCCCCCTAGCACCAAAACCTATGGTCCATGTCATGATCTCAATAGCCCCAAAAGAGTCAATGGAGCTATAGACTCTTCAGGTGGCCACTACATTGACCAATGTCATCATTCAACACAGTACACAGTTATCACACCCTCTTGGCCTAGATGATGATGCAGTAGTTGAGCCATCTGGCCTTGGTGAGCCCATTCAGCATGTGTGTCCCAGTTGTTCAGGTATATGCTCTAGGATGGATGTCGAGGCTAGTGCAAATGGTTCCATGTCCCATCTGTGTACAATTTATGGGAGTAGATGTTAGACTACCACTATAGAGTCTGTGGCATTGACTGATGATTTGATGGATATGGTGTTTGGTGGTCACATGCAAACATAGGTGTGTTGATTTAATTGATAACGTTTTATTTATCAATCACTTAAAAATTGTAAATGTAAATGAAATTTTATTTATAGATCAATTTAAATTGATACAAATAATATGCATTCCAGGATGCAGTAGCGGGTGTTAATACACTATTTGATATTCCTCTCCCAGTTGTTGTAGTTGTAGCTTCGATGCCTAAGGTATAAATTTTGTAACATGTTAAAATAAAATAGTACCTTGAATTCAAAAAAAAAAAAAAAGATATTCTAACTCTCTTTAGTGTATATTTATTTTGTGTTTTATAGGCATTGGCCATCAATTTTGGCCTAGAAAGCTATACAATATCATATTTTGCATACCTCTTTTTATGTATTCTTTTGATTGAATATGAAAGTCATTTAAATTTAGATTTTTTATATTATATTAAATATTATCTACTGATATCTCTTGTGTTAATTTTGTTTCTTTTAGGGTACCCCACATGTATCTAGGACACCTCCTCGGTGAAAGAAATCTTTGAGGACACCTAAATGTCAAAAGGTAATTGAACACATTTTTAATAGACACAATTGTTTGAAAGGTTGAAATTGTCTTAATTGGAACTTGTAGATTGATTAATATTTTTTGTCTTTTTTATATACAACAGCAATTGGGATTTGTAGAATTGATGAATGTACTTGATACGCCAGAGGATCAAGAGAGGGAAGAGGTATGTATTTCTACTTTATTTTCTTGATTTGATGATTACATGCACATGTACATGTGAACTTTAGATAAATTATAATCTTATCATTTTTCATACAGGAAATAGACATAGTTGCTTCATCAATGGAAAGCCCTCCTAAGTCTACTAGAGAAGCATCTCAGGGCCCAATACATATTTATTCTATATATTGTAGATTTTTAGTGTTTTTGATCTATATATGTTATTGCCCTGTATTAATTATATTTAACCTACAATACTTATCATTGTATTAATTATATTTAATCTTATCATTTTTCATACAAGACATATCCATAGTTTCTTCATCAACAGTGAGCCCTCCTAATTCTACAAGAGAAGAATATTAGGCTCTAGTACGCTTTTGTTCTATATGTTTGTTAGTTAGATGAGAAGGGGGGGTGAATTAGATAACCTCAATTTCAATTACTCTAATTAGATTCAACCTTGGTAGCATTTACTTGATATGCAACTTATGACTGTAAATCATTCAAACTCATAAATAGATAGACATGAAACATTAAATCACATTTTACACCAAATTTAACATGGAAACCCTAATAGGGAAAAACCATTGTGGGATTTCAGACCCACAAGAAAATATACTCTTCTAGAGTATGCTCGGTTAAAAGAAAATCTTGTTAAAGATTACATACACATTGCTAGATGTGACTCAGTTAAGGGATTTCCCTCAGATTTATTAGAATCTTCACTTTGTTAGAAGTGACCTTGTCAAAGGATTTCAAACACTCATTCAAAATGTTACCTTGCAAGAGGATTTACAAATAAGACTATTAAGTTCACTCGGTTAAGAGATTTCCTGTCACTTACAAACATAAATAACAGTAATAAAATATATTTGCAACTTCACATCTAAAATGTTAAAGTAGATTCTATGTGATCAATATGCTCAAGATAATATTGTCATCAGACTTATCTTTCTCCTTGTTGGGCTTCTCAATCTGTTCTTCAATCATATCTTCAATCTTTTGTACTCGGTAATCACCTTTGTAGCATCACTGTGCTTTAGTTTACCTGCTCTCTTGTTCTTCAACTACTCTTTATTTATAAGCAATTCCCAACCACTTAATCTCCTTAATCACATTTCCCATGATTAATCTTAGCCATCAGATCTTCAAAATTGACTAGGTTCATTGTATCCTTCGATCTGAAAAACATTTTATCTTGCCTTGAAACTTGTATCCTTCCTTGGTACTTGTGCTCGGTTAGGATTGTTCAATCTGTGCTATAGATCTTACTCTTGAATTTTAATTGTTGTTGATCCTTAACAAACTTCTTGCACGACATTCCTATCTTCAATAAACCTCCAACTCATTGGAATCCTTCATTAAATAATGTATACACTTTATTTAATGCATTCTGTTACTGCTCGGTTGATAGTCAGTTAATACTAAACTTTACTCGGTAGACATTCTCTTCTCGGTGACTTTTTCATTCATTAACCGACATCGGTAACCTTGGAGTTTACCGACTAGCTCCTTGCACGGTAAAATAGAATAGTATCAAACCTTTACTCATTCTATTACATGAAATATTTTCCCCTTCTAGTTTAGTCATTGAATACATATATATAGGATATCAAAACAATCAAAACATCATAATCTCATCACTGTCAAACTCGATAATAGTTTCCCATTGAATAACTTATTACTCCCCTTCATTTTCACATTCTTTCTATGTCACTTACTAACATCTTTATACTCATCAAAACATACTTTTTAAGATATGGCAACATCATACTGAATCAGAAAATCAATTGCTTGACATCAATGACAAAATAATAATATTAAGATAGTAATCATCCTTTATCAATTATATCATTCATCTCCAACAATCTTCTCAATATCATCAACCATCAAACTTATTGTAATGCCAACAATCTCCCACTTTGGCATTGATGGCAATACCAACTTGATGTATTCCAATTTCTTTAATATTCTCCTGTTATCCTTGAGCTGTAAACAATCATCTTCCCCTTTGACAACAATGCCAAAATTAAGACTGATCCATAATTACTCCCCCTGTGAAGTAATTGTAGCGTCCTAAAATTGTGACACTTGCAATTTCGACTGCATTTGGGTCTTCACGATGGCGGCGCAACATTGAACCTGAATGGAGACCCGGAAACCTGTTTACGACATCAAAAACTGCATCTTTCTACACCTTGGCCTGATCCTTCCTTGCACCCTGCTGTCTCGGGAGGTGGGACCATGGCGCCCAGCGCCCTGGTCCTTTAGGACCATGGTGCCTAGCACCCTGGTCCCCCAGGACCATGGCACCCAGCGCCCTGGTCCCTGGCCCTATTTTTTGCCCAGTCTCTTGTTGGGCATCGGATCTTTAAGTTTGTAAATTGGAAAATAATGTTCCTAGGTCGGCCTAAGGTCAGAAAAATTAGTCTCCTAACCCTAATTGACAAGTATATAAACTACTTTTCCTCTCCTAGAAAGGGAGGAGGAAAATAAGCAAGAGCAAGACACGGAAGCGATATTCAAACATTCAAACATTCAAGCATTCAAGTATTCCTTCAAGCAATTAAGTATTCTAAGTCTCCATTCAAGGCTAGGTGTTGCATTCAAGACAAGGATTCAACCATTGAAGAGGAGATCACTTACAACATACAACATACAACATCATTACACCTTCGCATGTAAGAATACAAACATTCTTACAACAAGGTATCAGTACTCGTTTACATTACAAACATTTACATTTACAGCATTCTCATTTCTTGGTTAATTCCAAAACCGGGGTTTGACCTAAAGGCAAACCCCTAATCCCTAACCCCCCAATCATCCTCTCTTTTCTATGTGTAGGTTGTAGGTACGCGGCTGTAATTGAAGATCTGGAATCCTTGTGCAAAGACGAACAGATCCCCCTTCGTTTCGTGGATTTTTTGGAGGACCGTGTGCACTCCGGACGCCATCGTCCCATCAACTTTCACTCAAATTTGCAGGACAGCATCGTCTCGACATTTTACTGCTAATTTCAGGTCCATAGCTTCATCCTGTATCCCTATCTCTGTTTATAAGTGAATCTTTCCTACTTTACATGCATTCCTAGTTCAATCATTCTATCTACATTCTTTACAAAAGAGGGTATCCTTGATGTCTTAACCCTTGAAACTCATTTAGAATCTAGTCTTGCATTGTGTGGGATTGGATCTTGTGGGTTTCAACCCCTCTTTTGAATGTAAAGTCCCTCCTAAGTGAAAACCATCAACCCTAGTGACCCTCCTTTCTCTCTCCTTGGGGTGGAGGGGAGAACCCTTAGGGTTTGATTTTTCCACTTTACATTTTGGTGAACCCGACGTGAACATCCTAATTCTGATTATTCATGGTTAGATCTGAAAATTTTGTGCTTCCTTAATTACATTTCCATGTTTGATCTTTTGCAAATTTTAGAGGTTAATTGCATAAAAACCATAAAATTTTCTTTTTAGTAATTGAGCTTGTAAAATGTTTAATTGTTAATGCTTGTTTCAGATCTACCCTTCTATTGCAAATTGTCAATTCATATTTGTGCTTTAATTTTGAAAATTAAGTGGTTAAGTGTCAAAACCCTAATTTTTGAAACCTTCTTGATTCAACCTTTGACTGATAATTTCACTGATCAAAACACCTCCAAATCGGCTGTAACTTTGGATTCCGTAACAAAATCACAATATCTCTCATCCCTGAAAATTTTGAAAAAAGTTGCGAGGACAGTGTGCACCCTGAGTGCCATCGTCCCCGACATTTTTTCTGAAATTTCAGGAGATAGATCTTACTGTATTTTTCTGCTAAAATCTAGAATCTTGGCTGATTTCATCAATTCTAAAACTTTCAAAATTAAAGTCAATGTTGGTCTAGTGATTTCTTGGATAAAGGCTTATAATCATTCAAAAATTGTTGAAATTGAAATTTGTGTTAAAATTGTGTTTCTTACTATCCTAAATCTGAAAAGTGTGTTAGCATTCATTCAAAATTTCAATGTTTTATTCAAATTCTTGCAGTTTGTGACTTTTGAAATTAAGTGTTTAATTGCAACAACTTTGATTTCTGCTTTCAAATTTGAATTTGGCATGAAATCGAGTCAACTTTTAAATTTCAAAGCCTAAATTGCTTTTAGTATTCCCTCTAAAATCATAAAATTCAAAATTTCAGTTTCCCTCTCTTTTTCAAAATTCAAATTTTGCATTTTTCAACAATCTTGGTAGGGTTCAATTTTGAGATTGCAACTTTAATTTGGCCTACCTACAGATCTTAAAATCACTCAATTTTTTCAGATTAGCTTTAAAATCATCATAACTTTCATCCCTGAAAAATTTCGAAAAATGTTGCGAGGATCATGTGCACTCCGTTTGCCACGGTCCCCGACATTTTTTTTGAAATTTCGGGAGATTGTCCTGATTGTATTTAATAGCTTAAATCTAGGAGATTGGCTGATTTTATTGAAATTTGCTACCTCTAAAATTCAAAATCTTCTCTCTCTCTTTAGTGCATGAGTTTTACAACAATAAGCCCTACTTACACTATTCCCGTTAGACGAAGCCTTAGAATTAAGTCTTTCCAAGGTTTAATTACTGAGGAGATGGAACCTAATTTGAATGGCCTTTTTAATGAGGACATGGGTAATTCTTCTAATCCTCTTAATGATGAAGAATCTTTCCTTGAGGTTTCTGTAGAACAACTTTCAAAATTGGATAACCAATTTGATGATTTTCGATAATGGATGTCTCAAGAATACCCTGATAGTCAAGCTCTTTCATTAATTGAGGGTCTAAAACGTATGGTTCAAAGCAATAAGAATGGAATTGATATTTTGCATAGTATTGCACACATTGTGGATTCGAATGTGATGCCTATGAAGAGTTGTGCCGAAACTTTAGGTTATACACAACCTCCTACTCAAGTCAATCATTCTATTCCTTTGACAACTTCTATTGCTAGTATACCTACTTTTACATCAAACATAATGACTACTTCAATACAAGACATTCTGCCTATGATCACTAGTCATGGGGGCAATCCTTCTTCTTCAATCAACCCTCTTCCTTCATTCAATCCAACTTCTTCATTCATTCCTTCAATGAGTGTCCCTATTACATCTCCACAAATGAAGATGACGCAATGGGGCAATTCGTTTAACCATTCCATTCCTCCTTGTAGTGCTCCTTCTTTCCAATCATCTCCTATGACTAACTATCATAGTGTCCCACCACCTTACTATCAATCAATGCCTTCTTTCAATAACATAATACCTCCATCACAATCTAACACGTCTAATATGAACTCTTCGACTGAAGCGACCATTAACAATCTTACACAAACCGTCTCTTCTTTACAGCAACAAATTGCCTCTATGAATCAATCTAAGTCTAGTGTGCCCACATTTGATGTTGATTGTTCAAGCTATTCCCCCTAAACATGTTGAAATCCCACAGTTGGAGCTTTATAATGGTAAGGGTGATCCTCTAACACATGTTAAGACCTTTCAAACAATGTGTACCGATTTTTCTTATGACCAAAGGTTGCTTGCAAAACTGTTTACTAGAACATTAAGAGATAAGGCTCTACAATGGTATTGCTCGTTGCCTTCTTATTCTATTACTTCTTTCCAACAACTTGCAAATGCTTTTATTCAACAATTTCAAAACAATATAAGTCCTAAAGTTACTTTGATTGATTTAATGCATTGTAAACAAGGTGTTAAAGAAAAAGTGACTGATTTCATTGGTAGATATAAGCATTTGTATGCTCAAATTTCTTTTCTAGTACCTAACAATGATATTCAAAGAATCTTTATTTCTAACTTACAAAAAGATATTAGAGAAAAACTTTTGTTTTCTGAGTTTACTTCTTTCCAACAGTTGTGCGCAACTCTTCACAATTATCAACTGACTGTGAGTCAAATGGAACAAACAAATCCTATGGCTCTGAGTGATAAGGGTGATAGTAGTCAACAACCATTTGGGAAGTTTAAACTGAATAGAGAGTCCATTAAGTTCAATGAAAACATCATCAACAACAGTGTGAATGCAGCATCAGGTGTGCCTCCTATTTCTAAGTTTTTCAAGAAAGAAAGAAAGTTTACTCCTTTGAATGAATCATTGCATAGTATTATGAATAAGTTATTGGAACAAAATGTGCTTACTCTTCCTCCTATAAGGCAAATAGATCCTACAAAGATTAATTCACCCTATTTTGATAACAAATCTTTTTGTCAATTTCATCGTCAACCTGGGCATGATACTGAAAAATGTTTTGCTTTAAAGGGTAAAATTCAAGATTTGATTGATAATAATACTATCTCTGTTTCTAGTGTGAATGATAAAGGCAACACATCTGTAGCTCCTCCTAACCAAAATCTTAAGATTTTTACTGATCCATTAGCTTCTCATACCTCTAATGTGATTGAGACTAATGATTCCTCTTTCTCACCTGATATTCTTGTGTCTATGACTCCGAATGTGATTAACCTTGTAGAGTAGCAGAAAATCCCTAAAGAACCTTCCATCACATTTGATTCCAGTGAAACTATCAGGGCACCTGATGGTCCTTTATATATAGTTGCAAAAGTCAAGAATACACCTTGCTGTGGAGTGCTTATTGATCCTTCTTGTATGGTTAATGTCATTACTGAAGAATTTCTTTTTACTTTACAATTGAATCAAGTGATCTATGATGAAACAAATGTGGTTGTGAAATTATTTGATGCATTTTCTTCACCTGCAATTGGTTCTATTACATTACCTATTGAGGTCCATAACAAACCCCTTGATGTAGACTTTGCTATTATTCCATCATCCGAACAATTTCGTGTGAAGCTAGGCTATCCTTGGCTATCTTCCATGAAAGCTATTGCTTCTCCTATTCACAAGTGTTTGAAATTTCCCCATAATGGTGAAGTTGTTACTGTCAATCATAGTCTCCTTAAACTAGCTGAAAGAACTTCTAGCGTTCCTATTGATTATTGTGTAGGGGAAAAAGTGAGACTAGGTTAACATGCCCTAATCCTACCTTTTGACACACATTACGGAATACGAAAGAGCCTAGAGATATCGCACAATTGGCTACTTCTTTTTGTGAAAGAGAGAGCCACGGGATATCTATTAGGATTTCTATTCCCTTGTTGAAATTGAAAGATAAAATGACGCAAGTTCAATCCCTAACCTCAAAATGCAAGTAGGAACTAATGACAAGATTGCAGAATTGAACTTAAATGATGGAAAGCTGTAAACACAAGGATAAGACAAGAATGAAAATGCATACCCAGAGTTAAAATCTGACTGAAAATGTTCGGGACGGGGGTGCGGGCGCCACTATCCTGATTCTGCCCCTGAAACTGCTCCGGAAACTATTGTTTTTGCACTTTGGAAAAAGCTGTCAAAAATGCTGAAAATACTGTCGGACCAGGGCGCCCAGCGCCCCTGTCCCAAGGACCAGGGTGCCCAGTAGGGACCAGGGTGCCCAGAAGGGACCAGGGCGCCCAGCGCCCCTGTCCTGGCAGGACCAGGGCGCCCCACGCCCCTGTCCTGGTCTTTTTCTCTAAAATTTGGTGGGAAGGTCGGTCTCAGTCTGCTTCTCCCGGATCTGTGTCCTGCGGCGTCGTCCGAATCCCGAAACCTGCAATAATATCTGAAAAGGGGGAAGGGCGGCTATATAGGGTTTTGCCTTAGTCAAACCCCCGCTTTGGTGATTTCCACCTCCACGAATAGCCAAGTTGTTTTGTAAAATGTATTGTGTGTGCAGACCTAGTGTGTGTGCAAGGTCCTTAAATGCAAGAAAGCAAACTAGAGCAACCTAGAAAGTAAACCCTAATTGCTTGTAAATGATAATGTAAATTCTCTAAATCAAGATGCAAAGTGATCTAAAGTATGAATAAATGATATATTGAAGCTTATGCAAAGACATGAAAACAACATGAAATCATACCCAACCCTCAAGGGAGGAGTACAAGCCAATCTTCAGTCGGTAATCTCCTATTGTTCTTCAATGTCTTCCAAGCCCTAAATGAATGAATGAAATTGATGAATACTTGATAGATGGATGTTGAATGTTGTTGAAGTCTTCAAAGATCTGCTCTTTCACTGCATATGAGGCCCTGAAAATCAAAAATCGGATCCTTTCAAATGAAGAAAGAGAGCTCTTATATATGAAACCCTGGCTCTTAATTTCAACTTTTGGCCGACCTAGAGATTGAATATCCCACCAATTTCTTGAGGTTTAGCTTTATTTTATGATTGGATCGTGCTCCTAAAATTTCAGGAAAAATGTCCGGGACCATGTTGCACTCCGGGCGCCATGGTCCCGACAACTTTTCACCAAATTTTCAGGGTCGTCGGATATGATGATTTTAGAGAGAATCCCGAAGTTACAGGTGATTTCGAGATGTTTTGACCCCCGAAATCAAGCCCCCAAGTTCGAAATAGGACCTAATCAGGGTTTTTGATTAAATGATGTATTGGAAGAATAAAATGAAAGGGGCACACTTTAATGAAAGGGCCCAACTTTATGATATGGGAGATGATAAAATAGAACCTTAGACCTAATTAATTTGATTAATTAAGTGCTAAAGGGAAAATGCAATGCAAAATGCAAAATGCGCCAAGGCGGGTGCTAAACTAGGTGTGAAATTGTACCACCCTAGCAAGTGCGTACAATTTACGACGCTACATTTAGCCCCCACTTTAGCGGTCATATGAACACTACGTGCATATGTAAGCTAAAGTACAGAAAAGTAAACATTATTTGAAAAAGGATATATCCATAAGTCTGTCGAACGAAGCCCCCAGCGGTATCTGCAGTACACAGTTAGGAACCGCACCCTACAAAACACACGTTAGATCACAAAATCACCTAATGCTTACTAAGGAAGGTGATGAAAATTTGAGGGTAGCTATATGCCCCCCCCTGTTTCGGCTTGCTAATTTTAGTGAGTTGAAACAGGGTATCATGTTTACCACTTTGAATTGTTAAAGAAAATTGATGACAAATGCTCACAAGAAGATTTGATATGAGATCAAAAACTAATGGAGAATCATTTGGTAAGAAAGAGGACTAAATCTCAATTCCAACACAACAAAGAGTGTGAGGATTTGAGAGTTCTCTAACACAAGATGAAGGATGTAAATGGAGACAAAATGCAAAGAGAAGAAAAGAAAGGAAAAAAGCATGAATACACACATTGGTGATCCATAAGAAGAATAGTGAGAGAGAAAACATGGACTTCTCGCCCCTAGATCTTGTCTAGGTGATCCATGGGAAAAAGGACATGGAAAACTAGCCCCTAGAGTCTGTCTAGGTGATCCATGTAAGGGAGGAGAGTGAGAAAGTCTAGCCTTATGCCACTAGTTCCACTCAACCTCGTGCATGTGTGTGTAAGTGAGGTTAGAAGCATCTCATAGGAGTCTATGCCCAAGTATGCTACAACCTGTATATGTATAGTACAAAAAGGTGACATCTCGCTCTAAGAGTCTGTGCTCTGGTTTCGAGAATGACCCATTGCTCAAAAAGTGTAATGTTTATGTCATAAGCAAAGTAGAACAAGGATACCTACCTTCATCACAAAAGAAGATACCCCAAAAAATGCAACAATGTCATAGATCCAAGCAAGAGAGTTTTGCACTCTTTAAGCAAGGATGAGATAGTTGAAAAGGGATATCTTGTAGTATGTGTAAAGGAGATCCTTAGAGGAGAAGAGATCTTTGTACAAAAGACACCTATCCCCAAGAGGAATTGTCTTAGACAAATATAACATCTTCTAGAATAAGACAAAGAAGAGAATAAGAATGCAATACTTTCTTATTTTGCGAGTTGAAAGTGACTCTTAATGAAGGATGATGCTCCTTTTAACCCAATTGGGATAGTGAATTCATTATAGATGTATTTTACCAAGTGCAAAAGAGGTTGTAGTCAAGGACTTAGTCCTCTTGTAAGAGAGAATCCTTGAACAAACAACAACAAATGCGTACAAGGCATAACATCAAGTAATAAAGTCCACACCATCCACAAAATAGGAAAAAGTGGATCCTTAGATAAAAATAAGGAAAGATTATTGCCTCAATGAGAAGGACTTACACAATCTTCTAGGAAGAGATTTGGACATAAGCAAAAGAAGAGATGTATGAAATCACTCTTGTCCCCATAAGAACAAGAAAATTAGGCTATTATGTTGCTTCAAAAAAATATGATTGCACTTGAAATTGTACCATCATGAATGACAATGAGCCCCCAGTAAATGAGCTACCAATGTCACATAATGATGAGCAACATAATAGCCATTAATGTTATTTAAAGACATGATAGATTGAATGAGGTATTTGAATATGACATGCTAAATGCTCAACTATAAGTGAGATCAAAAACATGTATAAAATGATAAAAATTGAAGAAGAAAAATCACAAGAAATCTTAGAAGAGGGATGAGTGTAATTTATTAGAGCCTTATCCCTGGAGGAAAGGACTTTATGATGAATAGGAGATAAAGATTCATAAGTGGATTTAGAAATTTGAGGGGATTCATAAAGAGATTTTTTCATCGCCAAGATTTCCTTATGAGGGGAATGAGAGTTGATAGAAGTAGAAGATGATTTAGTTGAAGTGAGATCATCATCACTACTAAATATAGCATTCACATTGAGAGATGGTCTTTTAGATGCTTTAGTGCGTTTGCAGGGATTATAGCCAAGTCCAAAGGCATAATTGTGAAAATTAGTCTCTAGAGGAACTTTTATCCCTTGTTCATGAGTGCCGCAACCATTTCCATGATACCCATGCTTAGCAAAAATGCGAAAACCACGACCATAACGATCAGCCATTTCAGGAAGAGAAGGTGGTTTTTCATAAGACAAAGAATCAAACTCTTCATAATTAGAGGTGTGAGGAGAAGAAGTTTGAGAAGCGGCCACAAAATTATTGCTCATAGATTCAGGTAAGACTGATTGATCTCTAGTTTCTTCCTTCTTTTTACCTTTAAGATCTCTAGGAGGAACCCTATACTCACCTACAAAGGTAGGATTAAAATCAAGAGATCCCCAATCGTCTTCTGCGAGAACCTTCTCAGGATCAAAAGCCTTTTCATGTGTAGACTCAAGTCCAGAAGGATCTTCTTCAGGAGCTTTAGGCTCATCCAAAGAATTTTAATTATTAGAGGGTGATGATTTATCCATAGGTATCTGGTTTAACGAGTCATCACTAGAAGAGGAAGGCTTAGAAGAACTCCCTGTGGAAGTAGATGTTTGCAAACAAGCCTGAAGTTTAGTATCACCTATCAAGGTATATGTCTTATTGTTATAGATGAATTTAACTTGTCTATGCAATGTAGAGGGGACAGCTTGCATACTGTGAATCCAAGGTCTCCCTAATAACAAGTTGTATGTTAGATTTCCAGACATAACATGGATAGGAGTAGGCAAAGTAACAGGTCCCACTGTGACAGGTAAGGTGATAATACCTAATGAAGACTTAGCCACATTATCAAAGCCTCGAATGGGATGAGAGTCAGGCTCAATAAGGGATGTATCCACATTCATCTTATGCAATAGATTAATGCTACACACATTAAGGCCAGAGCCATTATCTACCAGTGTTCGTCTTATAGCAGTGTCATTTATGATAACCACAATCATCAAGGGATCATATTGTTGTTGAATTTCACTAGTAGGCAACTCATCTTGGGTAAACACAATTTGAGCTTTAGGATTCATCACAGAGTTAACCAAAGACACTATATTACTAGATGTATTAGGTGGAGGAACATTCAAATCTTTCAAGGCATCTTGTAACATTCCATGATGAGCAGAAGAAGTTTGTATCAAATCCCAAAGAGATATCTTTGCCGGAGTAGTTTTAAGTTGTTCTATGAGATCATAGTCCTTACTAAGCATTTGTGAAATAGGAGGCGCTTGAGGAAGAATAGGTTGGGAAGGAGGAAGTGAAGTGGGGATAACTGGAGGAGGACTAGGTTGCCTATTGTTTCTTGTGTTATAGGTATGAGCAACCGCATGATAACTCTCTCTAGTTAGTTGCTTAGCATACTCATAAGGGCTCTTAGAAGAATAACCTCCTTCCACAGTAATAATAGGTTTCTTAGGAGTGCAAAAAGAATCATTAGCATAACCACCTTGAACCACTAAGATAGGCTTATCTAAAGGTTGAGAATTTTGAGAAGGACAAGCACCTTGGACAGTGAAGAGAGGTTTGTTAGGTGTCTCATTCACATGTATCAAATTGATTGAGGATGGTTTAGAGGAATGAACAAAAGTGTTGGAAGAATTATTGATAGTCTTCTCTTGCACTAAAATCTTATCACGGATTAAATCAATTTTAGGAGAGAGATAAGGGGTAAGCATTGATGTTCTAGTAGGAAGAGGAAAGGTCATATCATCCTCTATCATCACAGGATCTACATGGGGAATAAACTCTCTAGGAGAAGGATCAACACTACTCTCTAAAGTCTCACTTTTGAGAGGGAGATCTTTGAAAGAAATGTTAACCATCTTGCTTTGAACTAGGGTTTCCTTATGAGTAGAACCAAGTTGAGGAGAGGGAGATGCTTTATTTTTAGAGGGAGAATAATTGAGATTCAAGGAAGGGGAGAAACTATCAAGGGAGTTTCCAATCTTGATTTCATCCCCTTTGGCTAGGGGTAGAGAATAATCTATACCTTCTTCTAATGGTTCATCCCAAATAGTGAGGTTGTTGAAAGGAATGTTTAAAGTATTGTCAATTTCGGGAGAGGAGATAACATTGTTTATTAATTATTCATCCTTAGGAGGGAAAGCATCAATAAATGTGTTAAACTCATCCTCTTTCCTCAAAATATGTTCAATATGATCTTTAGGGGAGAGAGAATTAAGGAAATTGCTTATTATTTCATCTTCTTTCTCTAAGGGATGCTTATGGGTAAGACAAACTTTAGGAGAAGGGTAAGCATTTATCATTAATTCATCATCTCTAGTGGGAATTTTGTTGGAAAAGGAAAGGCCATCACTAGGAAATGTAGGGATAATGTCATCTTCTTGCACACAAGGATCCTCATGAAGGGAGCATTTTTCAGGAGACACAAAGGCATCAAGGGCATCATCCCACAAAGCATGATCATATCTATTAAAAGGTTTATCTTTTGATTCAAAAGGAGATATTTCCTCATAGAGGGGATTATTGAACACAACCATATTACTAGATTCAGTGGAAGAGTTGATAGGAATGTACCCTTGAGAGGAACCATTTGACTTATCTTTCTCATCACATCTAAATGGCATAGTAACAAGGTTTATGAGTTTTTGGTAAAATGAAGGTTTGGTATATTTAGGTTTCAAAAATTCATCTAAAGCTTCATCTAACTCATAATCATCACAAATATGATCATCTTGCAAATAAAAATCTAACATTTTGAAATTGCATAAAATTTAAACACACAATGCAAAGAAACACACTTTTTTTTTTCTTTTTTTCTTTTTAATGAAAATGAAATGAAAACACACTAAATCTAGATCTAGATCTAACAAATGAAATGCAAGAGGAAGCAATGATAGATTCACGTCGGGTTCACCAAAATGTGTAGGGGAAAAAGCGAGACTAGGTTAACATGCCCTAATCCTACCTTTTGACACACATTACGGAATACGAAAGAGCCTAGAGATATCGCACAATTGGTTACTTCTTTTTGTGAAAGAGAGAGCCACGGGATATCTATTAGGATTTATATTCCCTTGTTGAAATTGAAAGATAAAATGACGCAAGTTCAATCCCTAACCTCAAAATGCAAGTAGGAACTAATGACAAGATTGCAGAATTGAACTTAAATGATGGAAAGCTGTAAACACAAGGATAAGACAAGAATGAAAATGCCTACCCGGAGTTAAAATCTGACTGCAAATGTTTGGGACGGGGGTGTAGGCACCACTGTCCTGATTCTGCCCCTGAAACTGCTCTGGAAACTGCTGTTTTTGCACTTTGGAAAAAGCTGTCAAAAATGCTGAAAATGCTGTCGGACCAGGGCGCCCAGCGCCCCTGTCCCAGGGACCAGGGCGCCCAGTAGGGACCAGGGTGCCCAGAAGGGACCAGGGCGTCCAACGCCCCTGTCCTGGTAGGACCAGGGCGCCCCACGCCCCTGTCCTAGTCTTTTTCTCTAAAATTTGGTGGGAAGGTCGGTCTCAGTCTGCTTCTCCCGGATCTGTGTCCTGCGGCGTCGTCCGAATCTTGAAACCTGCAATAATATCTGAAAAGGGGAAAGGGCGGCTATATAGGGTTTTGCCTTAGTCAAACCCCCGCTTTGGTGATTTCCACCTCCACGAATAGCCAAGTTGTTTTGTAAAATGTATTGTGTGTGCAGACCTAGTGTGTGTGCAAGGTCCTTAAATGCAAGAAAGCAAACTAGAGCAACCTAGAAAGTAAACCCTAATTGCTTGTAAATGATAATGTAAATTCTCTAAATCAAGATGCAAAGTGATCTAAAGTATGAATAAATGATATATTGAAGCTTATGCAAAGACATGAAAACAACATGAAATCATACCCAACCCTCAAGGGAGAAGTACAAGCCAATCTTCAGTCGGTAATCTCCTATTGTTCTTCAATGTCTTCCAAGCCCTAAATGAATGAATGAAATTGATGAATACTTGATAGATGGATGTTGAATGTTGTTGAAGTCTTCAAAGATCTACTCTTTCGCTGCATATGAGGCCCTGAAAATCAAAAATCGGATCCTTTCAAATGAAGAAAGAGAGCTCTTATATATGAAACCCTAGGTCTTAATTTCAACTTTTGGCCGACCTAGAGATTGAATATCCCACCAATTTCTTGAGGTTAAGCTTTATTTTATGATTGGATCGTGCTCCTAAAATTTCGGGAAAAATGTCCGGGACCATGTTGCACTCCGGGCGCCATGGTCCCGACAACTTTTCACCAAATTTTTCAGGGCCGTCGGATATGATGATTTTAGAGAGAATCCCGAAGTTACAGGTGATTTTGAGATGTTTTGACCCCCGAAATCAAGCCCCCAAGTTCGAAATAGGACCTAATCAGGGTTTTTGATTAAATGATGTATTGGAAGAATAAAATGAAAGGGGCACACTTTAATGAAAGGGCCCAACTTTATGATATGGGAGATGATAAAATAGAACCTTAGACCTAATTAATTTGATTAATTAAGTGCTAAAGGGAAAATGCAATGCAAAATGCAAAATGCGCCAAGGCGGGTGCTAAACTAGGTGTGAAATTGTACCACCCTAGCAAGTGCGTACAATTTACGACGCTACAATTATTTTTGGCCTAAACAATTCCAATCTCTTCCACTGCGGAGTGATCATCTTTTCAAATCTTATCAAAAGTGGAAAAAAGATATGATCCTATCTCTAAGTGAACCTAGAGCACCCAAACTTGATATTCCTATCGTTCTTGAGAAGGAAGTTCTTCCTTTGAAAGATAAAACTAATGTCTTTCCTCAAGAAGATCCCCAACCCATCCCTATGAATGTGACTATGCCTATATCTAATAAACTTTCTAAAAGTAGACCTATACTTCCTCGTCATGATGGACTTGGTCTCCTTCCTAAACCAAATATTCCTCCTTTATATGGAGCAGTTCCTCCTCCTTCCTCTTATAGAGAGAAGAGACCTTCCTCTTCTCCTATTGTTCAACCTAAGAGACCACAACCTAAACACCCAAGTGATAAGGATGAGAACATTCCTCCTCCTCAATCTTCTCAACTTCCTGCTAAGACTAGACGAAATCGTTCTGCATGTGAACACAGATGAAAGCGTCGTCTTAGAGCTCAGGCAGCTGCTTCTCAAACTTTGCAATCCCCAAAAACACCTTCAGCTAGTATTATTCCATTTTCTTCTCAGCCGAAAATTGAGCCAAAATCTCCTAAACATAAGATGCATGATGGTCTTGATCCTGTGCGAGTTAAAGATCCTATTTTTATAAATCTTGATGATGATATAGATGAAAATGTTATTCATGATGAAAATGTTACTCCTCTTTCTTCTGATAGTGAATATGAATATGTTGATGTTGATAACCATTTATCTAACAAATTTTCTAAAGCACTTATCCTAGCTCCTAGACAAGAACAACGTGGCTTGGAACATGAACATAGCCCTTGTTTGGATCTTGTGATAGCTCCATCTGCTGTGTTGGATGTTCCTCCTCTAGTGTGTTTCCTGCCTTCCTGAAATATTGATCAGCGAGATCGGGTGGTGGATGACGTGCTAGACTAGTTCATTAGCATAGCAGACTCTCTCCTCCTCTCTTGATTTCTTTTGTTACTTCTTCTATGTGTTATTCTCATTCTTCTATTTGTTGTCCTTAGTGTTGTCTACTTGAGGACGATGCAAAGCATTGAGATCTCTCTTGGTCTCTCTCATGTTGACTCAAAAGACACATGTGTTCCCTTCTTCTAGGTGACCTTCCTTGATTGGGGAATGAAGAACAACTATGCATACATACATATGATATACATTATCATACAACATACTGACCCCAAGGAAAGTGAAGTCACCTCGTGCTTTGTGTTTTGTGTCTATTATCCTTGGGCTTGTCTCACACTTGGGGGCTAAATCCTTGTGATAACGTGCTCCTTTCCCTTCTCATTTCCTATATTATCACTACCTTAAAGTAATCACCCCTGATGAGGCGTGTGCGATCGCTTTAACGTAGGGGGGCATACCACCCATTCATATCTCTTCAAGATACTTGAAAATTTCTTGGCAAATTTAGCTTTGCCTTGAAAATTTTTGGTATTTTTCTTGCATGACTCATAGTGAGGGGACCTTACTACTGACAGTCATGGTTCTCCCTCGTGATCTTCCCTTTTACTTTGTCAATCGAAGTCGTAAGATCCTTAGTCCACTGGGGGCTTGGTGTATCTTGCCTCCTTGACGTGGTGAAATTTTTTCAATGTTGTTTACTTGTACTTTACCAGAAGTATGGGCATACGCTTATACTCCCGCTAAAGTGGGGGCTAAATGTAGCATCCTAAAATTGCGACACTTGCAATTTCAACTGCATTTGGGTCTTCATGATGGCAGCGCAATGTTGAATCTGAATGGAGACCCCGAAACCTGTTTATGACATCAAAAACTATATCTTTCTACACCTTGGCCTGATCCTTCCTTGCACCCTGTTATCCCGGGAGGTGGGACCATGGCGCCCAGCGCCCTGGTCCTTGGCCCTATTTTGGGCCCGGTCTCTTGTTGGGCATCAGGTCTTTAAGTTTGCAAATTGGAAAATAATGTTCCTAGGTCGGCCTAAGGTTGAAAAAATCAGTCTCCTAACCCTAATTGACAAGTATATAAACTACTTTTCCTCTCCTAGAAAGGGAGGAGGAAAATAAGCAAGAGCAAGACATGGAAGCGATATTCAAACATTCAAGCATTCAAGTATTCCTTCAAGCAATTGAGTATTCTAAGTCTCCATTCAAGGCTAGGTGTTGCATTCAAGACAAGGATTCAACCATTTAAGAGGAGATCACTTACAACATACAACATACAACATCATTACACCTTCACATGTAAGAATACAAACATTCTTACAACAAGGTATCAGTACTCGTTTACATTACAAACATTTACATTTACAGCATTCTCATTTCTTGGTTAATTCCAAAACTGGGGTTTGACCTAAAGGCAAACCCCTAATCCCTAACCCCCCAATCATCCTCTCTTTTCTGTGTGTAGGTTGCATATATGCGGCTATAATTGAAGATCTAGAATCCTTGTGCAGAGATGAATAGATCCCCCTTCATTTTGCAGATTTTTTGGAGGACCGTGTGCACTTCGGGCGCCATCGTCTCGTCAAATTTTGCTCAAATTTGCAGGAAAGCATCATCTCGACATTTTACTGCTAATTTCAGGTCCGCAACTTCATCCCGTATCCCTATCTCTATTTATAAGCGAATCTTTCCTACTTTACATGCATTCCTAGTTCAATCAATCTATCTACATTCTTTACAAAAGAGGGTATCGTTGATGTCTTAACCCTTGAAACTCATTTAGAATCCAGTCTTGCATTGTGTGGGATTGGATCTTGTGGGTTTCAACCCATCTTTCTAATGTAAAGTCCCTCCTAAGTGAAAACCATCAACCCTAGTGACCCTCCTTTCTCTCTCCTTGGAGTGGAGGGGGGAACCCTTAGGGTTCGATTTTTCCGCTTTACAGTAATTTCCTTGCAGTTCAAACATATAGAAATGTATCTCAGTCAGAGCAACTTGTCTTCATTCACTATATCCTGCACAACTTTAGACATCCTTCTAATGTGTGTAAATTAGCATCAACTTACAAATAGTATTGTTTAGAGTCATAGAATTGATGTTGTCATCGAGCTCTATCAGTGAGTGCTAGATGAGGGTAGGACCCCTAACTTACTTCTGAGATACTCAAAAGTGTCCCTTGGTAGTGGCTTTGTGAAGATGTCTGCGATTTGTTCCTTTGTGCTAACATATTCCAGCGCAACATTCTTTTCTTGAACTTCTTCTCTAAGATAATGATACTTTATAGAGATATGTTTTGTCTTAGAGTGCATTACTAGATTCTTTGAAATGTTAATAGCACTTGTATTATCACAAAATATAGTTACTGGCCTAGTAACTATCTCATTCCTTCCAACAGTTGTTTGATCCATGCTATATTGGTACAATTCAATGTTGCAACCACATATTCAACTTTAGGTGTTGACTATGAAATGCATCTTTGTTTCTTGCTACGCCAACTTACTAGTCTTTCTCCCAAAAAGAAAGCTCCACCACTTTTGCTTTTCCTATCATCAATATTTCCTACCCAATCAGCATCAGTATAGACTTTTAAGTCAAAATCATTCCTCTTTTCATATAGTAGACCATAATCTTCAGTGCCTCTCAAATATTTGAAAATTCTCTTGACTGCTGTCATATGAGTTTCTTTGGGATCTACAGAAAATATTGCAGCTATACCTATTGCATGTGCTATATTAGGCCTACTGTGAACTACATATTGCAACTTTCCAACCATAGATCGATAAAGTGTCTCATCAACAGATGCAGATTCATCATTCTTTGATAGTTTACAATTAGTAGTCATAGGAGTACTTACAGGTTTAGAATCCTCCATTCCAAATTTCTTCAAGATTTCCTTTATATACTTGGATTGAATAATAAAAATCCCATTTTTCATTTGTAGTATTTGTAAACCTATAAAATACTTTATCTCACTGATTAATGACATCTCAAATTCTTTGCACATTTCATTTCCAAAGTTCTTACATAAAGAATCATTTCCATAAAAAATAATATCATCAACAAATATGGCTACCATCAATATTCCATTCTCATCATTTTTCATATACATGTTGATGTTCTCACTAGTTCTTATAAATCCAATCTTTAATAAGTAAGAGTGCAATCTTTCATACCATGCTCTAGGTGCTTGCTTTAGACCATATAAAGATTTGTTCAACTTACATACCTGATCTCTATTCTTCTCTTCAATAAATCCTTCAGGCTATTCAATATAGACTTCTTCTTCTAGTATACCATTCAAAAATGTAGATTTAACATCCATTTGATATACCTTAAAAATTTTGTAAGAAGCATATGCCAACAATGTTCTTACTCCTTCAAGTCTTGCTATAGGTGCAAAATTTTCTCCATAGCCTATTCCTTCTTCTTGAGCATAACCTTTGCAAACTAGCCTTGCTTTATTCCGAATGACCTCACCTTCTTCATTTAGCTTATTCCTAAAAATCCACTTTGTACCGATTACATTTTTCTCTTTTGGTCTTGGGACCAGTATCCATGTTCCATTTTTCTTGATTTGATCAATCTCTTCTATCATAGCATTTACCCAATCTTCATTGCTTAATGCTTCTCTTACTATCCTCGGTTCAATTTTGGATATCAGACATCTATTGTGTCTCAGTTTGTTCCTTGTCATCACTGGAGCATCCTTATCTCCTATAATCTGACTTGATGCATGATTTCTTCTGACATATTTTGCTAATATAGGCTCGGTAGGCTCTGGATGATCTTCTTCATCACTCGGTAACTGAGTATTTTCTTCATTGGCTTTCTCGGTAAAACTGGTCAGTTGTACATATACAAACTCTTCATAATCTTTTGGTTCTTTGGAGTTTCCTTCATCATTCCTTTCTACAAATTCATCAATTTTCACATTTGCACTTTCCACAATTTGGTTAGATGATTTGATCAGACATTTAAATGCTTTACTCCTAGAGGAATAACCAAGAAATGTTCCTTCCTCGCTTTTCTGATCAAATTTTTCATTTCTATCAGCTTTGTGAACATAACATCTACTTCCAAATATTTTAAAATAACTTACATTTGGTTTCTTGTCATACTAGATTTCATAAGGTGTCTTCATAGTTCCTTTCTTCAGTTGTACTTGGTTCAAGGTGTAAACTGCAATGCTTATTACTTCTCTCCAAAATATTTGAGGTACTCTCTTTTCTATCATCAAAGTTCTAGCACAATCTACAATTGATTTGTTCCTTATTTCAGCTATTCCATTTTGCTGTGGTGTCCTTGGTGCTGACACTTGTCTCTTTATACCATGACCATTACAAAATAAGTTAAATTCATCAGAAATGAATTCTCCTCCTCTATCAGATCTAAGACATTTCAACTATCTTCTTGTTTCTTTTTCAACTCTTTCCTTATACCATTTGAACATTTGAAAAGCTTCTGATTTCTCTTTTAGAAACATAACTGACATCATCCTTGAGTAATCATCCACAAATAATATGAAGTATTTATCACCATAGTAACTTTGAACTTTCATAGGACCACAAAGATCAGTATGTACAAGATCTAAAATTCCTTTAGAAGTGTAAGACTTACTTATAATGCTTGATTTTGTCATCTTACCCATCTAGCATCCTCAGCATATTGCATTCTCAGGTTTTTCCAAGCTCGGTAGACCTCTTACATGATGCTTCTTACTTATTTTGATCAGATTATCAAAATTTACATGACAAAACCTTTTATGCCATAACCAGCTATCTTCTATTTTTACATACAAACAATTGTTCCTAGTTGAGTCAAGGTGAAATGTATTACCTCTTGTTTGAGTCCCGGTAGCAGCCAACTTTCCATGTTTGTCATGAACTTTGACAATTCCTTTCTGAAATTCTATTCGATATCCTGTATTATTTAGCTGTGCTACACTCAACAAATTGCATTTCAGACCTTCATCACATTTAGCATTGTCAAGAAGTGTAATAGAACCTTTACCTTTCACAGGACATGGTGCATCATTACCAAATCTTACATAACCTCCATCATAATCTTCTAATTTAACAAACTTGTGTTTATCGCCTATCATGTGTTGTGAGCATCCACTATCTATGATCCAAGAATTATTTTTATTTATGTGTGATATTAAGGATTTTTCTTCATACCTTTCTTCATTTGATCCATCTTTGATAGCCACATATACAACTTCCTTTATCTCAGTCTCATCAGATTTATCATCATTGGATTCCTCATCAGTTACTAGGCATGTCTTTCTTTCTCTCCTTCTGAAGTCTCGGTGTCTTCTGTATTGGTTGTCTTTTTGTCTGTCATCTCGGTAATCTTTCTTTTCATCATCTTTGTCAGGATAGTTAGAAGCCATATGTCCAATTTTATTATAGTTAAAAAATTTTAAAGGTAACTTCCCTTTATACTTACCTTTGCCTCTCAATAACTTTCTGGCCAATAATGCTTCAAACTCTTCTTGCTTTCTGATTTCCTCATATAGTTTGTGTACTTCTTCCATGTTTTTGAAAAATCTCTCACTTGCTCCAGTGTGATTTCCTTCAGCATACTTAGACATTTTATCATTGTAATCTTCAGATTCACTGAGATGAAAAGAACTGAATACAGATTCAACTTTGTTTACCAAAGACCCACTGTTATCAAAATTACTTAACTTAAAAGCATGTAGCTTATCGATAGTAGCATCCAAGGAGACTGGCATGTTTGCTACATACCTCAATTCATTTATTGTAGAGACTCTAATGGCATAAGCAGGTAGAAGTGCTCTCAGCAACTTACTTGTTACATCCTTTTCTTCAATAGTTCCTCTTGCTCCTTTGATTTGATTGACAGTTTCCTTTAACCTTGTACTGTATTGGATTATGTTCTCAACTTTGTTCATTCTCATGGATTCAAGTTGTCCTCTTAGACTGTTTGTATTTGCTCTTTGAACATGTTCATCTCCACCATACATAGATGTGAGCTTATTCCACATTGCTTTGGCATCATTACAACCTTCTAGATCATTAAACTCTGGATGGTCAAAGCTGATGTTATTTCTATCATTGCTTGAATATGTTCTTGCTTTGCCTTTATTTCTTCCATTGTCATAGGGTAGGTGCTAGGTGTACTATAATCATTCTCTAGATAATATGTTGCATATTCTCCAATTCTTGATAAGTGCAGCTTCATCCTTTTCTGTCATGTGGTGAAACTTGACTTGTTCAACTTTGGTGCATCCCTTTTATACATCTTCAGATCTTGCCTCAAGTACCTTTAAAATTTTTCTTCCGAAGTCCTATCTTTGATACCAATTGTTAGTTAGATGAGAGGGGGGTGAATCAAATAACCTCAATTTCAGTTACTCTAATCAGATTCAACCTTGGTAGCATTTACTTGATATGCAACATATGACTATAAATCATTCAAACTCATAAACAGATAAACATGAAACATTAGATCACATTTGACACAATATTTAACTTGGAAACCCTAATAGGGAAAAACCATTGTGGGATTTCAGACCCACAAGAAAATATACTCTTCTAGAGTATGCTCGGTTAAAAGAAAATCTTGTTAAAGATTACATACACATTGCTAGATGTGACCCGGTTAAGTGATTTCCCTCAGATCTGTTAGAAACTTCACTTTGTTAGAAGTGACCTTGTCAAAGGATTTCAAACACTCATTCAGAATGTTAAGAGATTTCCTGTCACTTACAAACATAAATAACAGTAATAAAATATATTTACAACTTCACATCTAAAATGCTAAAGTAGATTCTATGTGCTCAATATGCTCAAGATAATATTGTCATAAGACTTATCTTTCTCCTTACTGGGCTTCTCAATTTGTTCTTCAATCAAATCTTCAATCTTTTGTACTCGGTAATCACCTCTATAGCATCACTGTGCTTCAGTTTGCCCACTCTCTTGTTCTTCAACTACTCTTTATTTATAAGCAATTCCCAACTGCTTAATCTCCTTAATCATATTTCCCATGATTAATCTTAGCCATCAGATCTTCAAACTTGACTAGGTTCATTGTATCCTTCGATCTGAAAATAATTTTATCTTGTCTTGAAACTTGTATCCTTCCTTGGTACTTGTGTTGGGTTAGGACCGTTCAATCTGTGTTGTAGATCTTACTCTTGAATTTTAATTGTTGTTGATCCTTAACAAACTTCTTGCACGACATTCCTATCTTCAATAAACCTCCAACTCATTGGCATCCTTCATTAAATAATGTATACACTTTATTTAATGCATTATTTTACTGCTCGGTTGATACTCGGTTAATACTGAACTTTACTCGGTAGACATTCTCTTCTCGATGGCTTTTTCATTCATTAACCGACATCGGTAACCTTGGAGTTTACCGACTAGCTCCTTTCTCGGTAAAATAGAATAGTATCAAACCTTTACTCATTCTATTACATGAAATCTTTTCCCCTTCTAGTTTAGTCGTTGAATACATATATATAGGATATCAAAACAATCAAAACATCATAATCTCATCACTGTCAAACTCCGTAATAGTTGCCCATTAAATAACTTATTACTCCCCTTCATTTTCACATTCTTTCTGTGTCACTTATTGACATCTTTATACTCATCAAAACATACTTTTTAAGATATGGCAACATCATACTGAATCAGAAAATCAATTGCTTGACATCAATGACAAAATAATAATGTTAAGACAGTAATAATCCTTTATCAATTATATCATTCATCTCCAACAACCTTCTCAATATCATCAACCATCAAACTTATTGTAATGCCAACAATCTCCCAACTTATTGTAATGCCAACAATGTTGTATATTTTTAGTGCTTTTGATATGTATTTGTTATTACCTTGTATTAATTTTATTTAACCTATAAAAGGCCCCTTCGCAGTTTGGCCATAACGTGGATCTTCTCAAGTTCCATTTTAAGAGGACTCCTAAGTTTGACAAGGCAACAAGAGAAAAGACGATAGATCCTAGATCAATAGATGAGGTAATCTACAATTCAATTACAAAGAAACTATAGTTGAATGTATAGTTATGTTGATAATTGTGAACTATTTTGTACTAAAGAATTCTAACTTAGCTTTTGAATTGTGGTTGTGCAACCATCTACAGAGCCACGTATGACATCAAAGTGGCTTGATTTTGATGATCCAACACAACTATAGGATCATATAGTGTTAGTTGTGGTCATCAAAGGACCGATACATCTAGATATATTCTACATTTTTATTGTATATCGATCTGGACATGGCATATGACATATTTTTGTAAAAAAATTATTGACTTGGGATATATGTCATTTTTTGTATACATATACAATTATTGTGCATTTTGATATATATAAATGTTGATTTATAATTGATATAGTTAATTTTTGCTCAAACAAAGACATATAATTCATTATGTGAGCAATATATCCAAAGCGCTCAACGAAATAAGTCTGAATGACAACAAACAAGCTTACAAAATTGTAATAAAGAGCCTCCAACACGCATTCATTAAAATTTGTCTCTACCTAAAATAGTATTTGCAAGATAGGTATTGCCAAAACTAGTTGCTAATCAATTACTTCAGCTAAACAAATGCCTTTTGTTGAATTCTACCACATATAAAAGACTTGACAATTGCCATCACAAAATATGAAGCATCGTAACTGTGGAATATGATTTGATAAGATTTCTTGGATATTGAACTACCCCTAGAAAACTCCATGTTTCAATCACAATGGAAGTCTTGGATCACTTCAAAATAGCTTCCACTTTTACTAAATTCCTAATAATAGCTTGATCCTTGTCTGATAAATTTTGATCTTAGCTACTCCATAGACTTGGTTAATCTTTGATCTCAAACTTAAATAGTTATTTGGTGTATTTGGTGACTACCTTTTTATAAAGTTAAATGAATATTTGCCTATGTAATCAGCAATATGAATATAAACAAAAATCTATTTTATTTACTCTGTATATCTCTATGCTGGTTTTTTTTAAACATCTTGTACTTTTGCTTTGTTGATTTTTTCCCCAAACAATTTTTGTTGCTATGATATTAAGAATTGTAATTGTGGAATATGATTTGACAAGATTTCTAAAATATTGAATTAACCCTTCAAAACTCCTTTCCTCAATCACAATTAAATTCAATGGTAATGATCACATTTGATCCATGGTAATGATCACTAGATGTTTTTTATTCCTTTCCTTTATATATGTCAATGTGAGTGGTGCAGGAGCACCCTCATGCTCACAATGGTAAAATTTGGGTTTTTCTCTTGTTTTGTGTTATTTCATCTAAATAAGGTCATTGGGGACCATTAATGATCATTTGGAATCATTTGTGAAAGTTTGGGGTCATTTGGATAAAAGATGTAAAAGTTGCTCAGTTGTTGTCAAAGCTATCAAATTTTAGTGTTGGATAATGGAAACCACTTGTGTGGTCATAAATAGGCATCTTCAACACAACCAAATGGTTGAAAAACTTTGTATTGAAGTTTTGAATAAAGTAGGATAGGCGAAAACTGTCAAATGCATGCAATGCAAGGTTGCAAGATAGGCTAAATTTGATTTTGTTTGTCATGGGCATGAACCATTAGCATGAGCATATCCAAGTGGTTAGTTTTACCATAGGAATGCTCCTATTGTGCCTCCCAACCCATTGGAACATCTAGATTCATACCCTACCGACATGATCTCTTAAGTGCCCCAAGTCCGAACAATTGTCAAACTTTGACGGACTATTTCTCACAATCTAAGATGTATACAATTGATCTATTTGAACCTATAGGGTCATGTGAGGCCCATCTACAATGACCTTTCTCAGTTTTTGAAGACTTGGAGCCATTTTCATATGGTAGCATTTTTTCAGTTGGTGGGAAAATCATCAGATGCATGCAATGTTGTTAGAGTAATTGGGTCTTTACTTGATTAATTAAATAATATTTGTTTAATTCTTTAAGTTCCCTATTATCTTTTTACACTTAAGCTAACATTAGGTGCATATTAATTAATTATTTTATTAATTATTATGTGCAATCCTATGGTTTTCCCCTTTTAGGGTTTATTGACCTATTAGAGGTTAATTTTGCTTTTCATTGTATTATGATTCACAATACATTTTTGGTGATTTGGAGCTCTCATCTTTTGAGAATATTTTTCCTGTATTTTGTGTGTTCTTCAAATTATTGCTTCTTTGCTTCTCCTTGTAACAGGTTTTTCAACTTGCAGAAGATCTTCAAGCTCCTGTGGTGTTGTATTTCTCAACTCCAATATGGTATCAGAGCTTAGATCACAGCTACCTATTCCTGTTTTTGAGAATTTTTGCATTGGAAACAGATCTGGGGTTTCAGAAAGTTTTTTAATGCACCTAGGTATAGGTTTTTTTACTGAACACTTTGGGCCTAAACGGACCTCACCATCATGCTTAGAAGGCCCGAAAACCCCTATGGTCATATAAAATTTGACCTATTTTGGTTCCTGAGCGTCTGGGAGTATTTTTTTCTCCAAATCCAGGACATACGACCCTAGCACGTAGTTCGAGAAAAAAATTGTCTTTTTACGACATGCAGGCCAGATTTTTATTTTTTGGAAAAATCAAAAAAAAAAAAAAAAAATTGGGCAAAAAGCTTTTTTGGGGACCCCCATGGGGCCCCTGCCTTGTTGCAAACCCTGTAGGCGTTGGTACAACACCGTCACCGTCCATGCGGGCCTGACCCCACCATCGTCGCCGCTAGCAGTGCCCCTGCCAGCAGCAACCGACTATCGGCCATTGCTCTGCCTACTGGCCCTGCCGTCGGTGGTCGCTGCCCCCACCACCTGAAACCGCTCCGCCCAGCCATTTCCACCGCTAGATGAACTTCCCACCGCCTGGCTATCGGTCACCCTAGCTCTATCGCTCGGCAGCTGCTCCACCACCAGAGAGCTACTCGAGCACCACTAGCCCGCCACCACTGAGCCACCCACTGGCCATTGGAGCACTGCCCAGCCACCAAACTACCTTTTTTGCCTCTTTCAGGGGGAGTTTGGTTTTTTGGCCATATCTTGGGCATACAGAGTTGTTTTTTCAAAAACAAATAGGTATCGGAAAGTTGGTTCTGAGATGGACCTCGTCATATTGGTAATTGTTTCCAATTTTTCTATTTGACTATTTTTTTTCCAGTCAAAATGAGGTCTCTGTTTTGCACTCCAAGGGACGTAGAATGAGCATCCGAACTCCTTTTTTCAAAAAGTTTATATTTTTGGAAAGCGTGTGCTGTCTACTTTCTAGCCATATGAGTTTTATTTCTAGATTCTGCTTCATGCATATTTTATTCTATTTTTTTCTTTTCAACACTCTGGTGGATATCTTGGTTGTTTCAGGTCCTGGGATCTCTTCTCTGGGTAGGATGTCTCTATTTTGGTTCTCATTTCTATTTCCATTCTTCTTATCATTGTAGCCTATATTTATGCAAACGCACTAAGATAAAGTGCCATCATGCATTGTCTACTTGGGATCTTGCACATCTTGTGCCTTGTTGTACATGCATTATTGATAAAGTGCCATGAGGGGGTTGATGTTTGCCTTGTTTGCCATCTACCTTTGTCCAGTCAATGTTCCTTCCATGAAATTCACCTCATGATGTGTGTCAAGTGAGTGTTCCTTCCACGACACCATGTACTTTTCACAGCACCTTTGATGTTCCTAGTTCTTCGTCATGCAGTTCTTCTTGGTTGTTCTTTTTAGTGTTCCTGTCCCTCTCCCACTTCTGCATTATGGGGAAGTTTTTCCTATTGGTTCTAATGCTTCTGTGGTTTGATTGATCATCTCTTTAGGCTTTGGTGTTTTCATGCCATCTGTATCTTCGATTTCAGTTGTTTTGCCTTGTTTGCCTTATGATTCAAGTAGTGTCATTTGAGGGCACTCATACAGATTATAGTCTTCTCTGCCTACTTATGTTCTATTTTAGTGGAGTTTCTTCAGATCAGTAGTTATTCTTCGACAAAGTTTGTAGGTTCTTCATGCTTCAGTGATGTTCTTTTCCATCTCTTTTTGGAGTAGAGTTTTGTTCCCACGTGATTTTCTCTATTTCTCCAGTTCATAGAGATTTCACTGTATTTGGGTACCTAATCAGGGCTTGTTTTCGGGACCCATCTTTCATGCTTGCAGTAGTTGTTCTAGGTTTTAGCTTCTCCCTAAGTCTAGCTTAAGGGGGGGGTGTTAGAGTAATTGGGTCTTTACTTGATTAATTAAACAATATTTGTTTAATTCTTTAAGTTCCCTATTATCTTTTTACACTTAAGCTAACATTAGGTGCATATTAATTAATTATTTTATTAATTATTATGTGCAAGCCTAGGGTTTTCCCTTTTTAGGGTTTATTGACCTATTAGAGATTAATTTTGCTTTTCATTGTATTATGATTCACAATACACTTTTGGTGAATTGGAGCTCTCATGTTTTGAGAATATTTTTCCTATTTTGTGTGTTCTTCAGATTATTGCTTCTTTGCTTCTCCTTGTAACAGGTTTTTCAGCATGCAGAAATGCAGAAGATCTTTAGGCTCCCATGGTGTTGTATCTCTCAACTCCAATAAATGCAAGGTTGCAAGATAGGCTAAATTTAATTATGTTCGTCATGGGCAAAAATGAGCAGAATGGGCACGTTTGAGTGGGCATGTTTACAATAGACATACTCCTATTGTGCCTCCTATTTCACTCGAATGTCTAGAGCCATACCCTACTGGCGTGATCTCTCAAGTGCCCTAAGTCCAAAAAATTATCAAAATTTGACAAACTATTTCTCACAATCTAGGATGCATATTGTATACACATAAAAATGGCTATGAGCGATTAAATAAATATTTATATTTGTTTAATGTTTATTCTTTTATTAAATAGTTAATTTGAAAAGACTAATTTATTTAATTCATTTCGTGTCTTTCTATTAATTAATTTGACTGAAATATTTTATTAATCAATTCATCTATCCTATTCCTCTAATTAATTAAATATCTAATATTTAATTATTCCTCTAATCAAATTAATTAAATATCTAATATTTAATTATTTCTCTAATCAAGTTAATTGAATATCTAAATATGTAATTATTTCCTTCAATCATTTAAATATCTAATATTTAAAGATTATTCTCCTATCCTATAGTCTCAAATATTAAATGATTCTTGAATTATTTAATCCCTCATTTCCAACTCACCTTCCATCTCCACTTCATCTCCCCTTTGCCAACTCATCCATCATGTGGCTAAGGAAATTAATATTTCTTAAATATTAATTCATCATTTATCTTCAACCTCCAAATTTAATGAAATATTGTGTACGTACACATATTTCATAACCTTCTTCTATATTCTCTCCAAAATCCCTATATCTTAGGAAGCACTTGAGTCCACTTGTCCTCTCATGCCTAAATCTTCTCCAGCCATCCCTAGATTCCCTCAATCAGCAACCCAGTCAAGGTGAGATGAGTGACACTTGTCTTCTCCTTCCCCCTTTCTCTCAACCTTCACCTTTGTTCATAGCCATCCAAATTTGTAGATCTAATCATGACCATTGATCTGAGCCACAACATCTTATCCTCTCAAAGTCTATAAAATCAAGAGTTTTAGTTGAGAGAGAGTGAGACTTCAAGTGAGTTTTCTAGCTAATCATTTGTGAAAACTTATGTATCCATGATTTTTAATCTTGAAGCAAATAGCATAATAATTTAGCATTGCATATCATAGCATTAGTGAGCTATAAGTTATCAGTCCATTCTTCATATGCCATCTTGGAAGCTATTAGTGCTTGTCTAAGAGCGCACCATCTGCAACCAAGAACATTGGAGTTAGGACACAATGAGACATAAATCATGAAGGTAATATTTGTATTTTTATTTCTTATGTATTACATGTTGTTTCATTGGTTGAGTTTGGATTTCGTGTATCATTTCCTTGGTATTTTGTGAAACTAACTTGTTGTAGGTAGTATTCAGAGGATGAAATTCAAGTCGACACACATAAAATTGGTATGTTTAAACCTATAGGGTCATGTGACATCAGTCTACAATGACCTATCTCAGTTTTTTAAGACTCAGAGAAATTTTTACATGGTAGCATTTTTTCAGTCGGTGTGAAAAGTGTCAGATGCATGCAATGCAAGGTTGCAAGATGAGCTAAATTTTATTCCATTCGTCACGAGCACAAACCAAAAACATGAGTGAGTCTAGGTGGGTAGTTATACGATAGGAATGTTCATGTTGTGCCTCCCAGCTTATTGAGACATCTAGTGCCATACTCTATCGGTGTGATCTCTCAAGTGCCCTAAGTCCAAAAAATTGTCAAACTTTTACAGACTTTTTCTTGCAATCTAGAATGTATACGATTGATATTTTTGAACCTATAGGATCATGTGAGGCCTGTCTACGATGAGATATCTTTGTTTTTGAAGACTCGAAGCCATTTTCACATGGTATCATTTTTTCAATTGGTGCAAAAAATCGTTAGATGCATGCAATGCAAGGTTGCAAGATATGCTAAATTTGATTTTGTTCATTATGGGCATGAACCAGAAACACAAACACATCTAGGTGGGTAAGTTTATGGTAGGCATACTCTTATTGTGCCTCCAAAAATGCTAGAACATCCAAAGCCATACCCTACCCTACACGATCTCTCAAGTGCCCTAAGTACAAAAAAATATCAAACTTTGACGGATTATTTCTTGCAATACATGACGCATATGATTGATCTGTTATAACCTATAGGGTAATGTGAGGCCTATATACAATGACTCATAATGTCTAAAAAGAAGCATATGGCCACCTAGGTACTCCTGCACCACATACTCATGTATGGTAGGTATACTCATGTACAGTAGGCATATGCATGTACTCATAAATAGTCATAAATTAGGTCACCTACTCATAAATAGTCATACAAAATTTCAAGTCCAAATGTAAAATGCATCACAAAATTCCATTTATGCACAAATTTACATATACAAAAATTTGCGTTTACAAAAATTTGTGTATACAAAAATTTACATATACAGACATTTACATATATTCAAATATTTGCCTCTAAATATGGAAAAATCAGCTCTTTGCTATTTAAATATACAAAAAAAATATTTACAAATTAGCTCATGCACATTTATATATAATTTGGCATTTAAATATGCAAAATCTAACTTATGACCATCTAAATATGCAAAATTTGGCATTTAAATATGTACAAATCAACTCATAACCATTTAAATATACAAAATTTGCCTCTAAATATGCACAAATTAGCTCATGGACATTTATATATACAAAAAATGAATATAAAATATTTTGTCAACGATATATACAGAATTCTCAAAATTATTCTACCCTAAACCGTAGAATCATTTTATGCTCGAACAATTGAACACTTATAGATGACCCAAAATCAATCAAGTTAGCCTTTTGGATTGACTCTAACCTGTATTATGTCAAGTATTGCCTTGTGGTCAGATTAACGAACTTTCCATAAATTCTTGTTATGAGGTCTACCATGATACTTAATCAATTGAAAATTTCTTGCAATAACAAGGTTGGAGAAATGAAGAATATGTCTATGTGTTTCAAAGTCCTCAAACAACCAAACATCAAAATTCTTGATAGGGTATCTCCTAAGCCATGTGCCTGTGATGACAACAAACCCTATTGGGTACTTAATACCATTTCCATCAATGATTGTGGTTGTCAATTTTCTTTTAAGATCAATACAACAACACGAAAAGTAATATGTTCCTTCTTCATTGTTCTCTTCTACAACAACTACGTACACATGACCTAACTTTAATAGAATGATAATTAATACATAATAAAATAAGCCAAAAAAATTCCTACAAATAAATTAACCAAAAAAATCACCTCGTTCCACCAGGTTAGATACATAGTCAAAATCCACTGATTCTTCCATCTAGTTCAATTTTAGTGCTTTGGGAATTTGATATGTATCAATGGGAACCAATGGTCTACAAGACCATTTGTCAACCCACTCTTGTGATTCACATTCTTCCCACTAAAAATACATACATGAAGAGCAAAAACATACAATCTGTCTAGTATAAATTACTAGTGAACTTTCATTTGAACTTCTAAATGAGTACATGTCACTCAATCCTACAACTATAAAACAATCTTGATAGTTTTCAATGTTAGATTCACTAATCAACCAAAAATATCTATGAACCATTGACGTACCTGCATTTCTTGGTCCCATTATAGAGTTACACCAATGTAGAATTGTTGTTGCATCTATCAAATTGGCATCACCTTCATACTTCAATTATTCTCTAGATAGGGATCTTCTTACACATGCTCCTGCACCATTATGTTATCCCTTTCCATGTCTAGCCACAGTGAAATTCCAAAAATATTGTACACCGCTTGTGACATGCATCCTAGTCAACCAATATAACATCCTTACATTATTGAATTGTGAGGTGCAATTATATGACCATATTATGTGTTGGTTGTATCATACGTTTCTTCACCTTAAATTATCATAGAAAAATTTAAAGAATCCTTGCACAAACTCTAACGAATGAGTATGATCATCACTTATGTAGAAGTGATACTCTCTGACAACCTTTCTATCCTTCTTTGTCCTATCATCTGCATGCATGAATGCTATGTGTATAAAAATAGAAACTTGTATAGAATGGTAATACATAGATTGCACTTCATTTTGAGGTCATAGTGTATAATTTTCAGAAAAATCAATGATAGAGGCATTGGCACCAAGAGGAAATGTGTCCTTACATAACTTGAATTGCTCATCTAACCACTGAGCTCTATGTGTATGCATTATGTACTCATAAACTAGTTCTCTTGAAACTTTTTCATTAATTCATCTACACATGTATCCTTTTTCACTAACTCACATATCTTCAATTCTTTTCCATCTTTAACCCTATATGTGATTGTCTTGTATTTTCCAAAAAAACTAGTTTCTTACCAATTTCATGTTTTCTCTCCAAATGTACACATCTTGGTAAATATTGCAAGCCACCACATGTAGCACAATAACCTTTCAAACACATCAACTTATATTAAGTACAACCATCATCTCTTTTACATAGCACACTTGAAATAAATTCTCTTGGTTACTTAGGAGGTGCTTGTATATTGCATTCCAACAAAAAAATCGTTAGTGTGCAAAGTACAACATATATGCGATAAATACCATAGTGCATGGAAAATTCTATATGCATCCTACAATAACGCATGGTGCATACATGATTAATCTTAACATAAAAAGGTTTTTCCATTTCAAAAAATGTGACTAATTCTTATTTGAGAAAACTTTTGAAGGAATCTTTCATAAAAATTTATTTGAGTCATATCCAAATATTTTTTGGCATGTGGCTCGTGATTTATAGATCCAATTCACCTTCTAACAACATCTATTTGGTTGGGCAAAACCCTTGTGTTGTCATGCCAAAAATTTTCAATTAATGTTCTTAGTGCATCAACAAAAACCTTGTCTTTGCGTGGTAGTCTACCCGAGAATGCCCAAAGAGAATTATTGTTAGGATCCTCTATTTTCTCTCACCTCTCCAATTCTTTACATAATGTTGTTCTACTTATGTTTAATGAATTACTTGTTTTTCTTATCAAATGATATTTGTTTCTTTTCTTGCTCATTATGGTTGATGTAATAACATGTCGAGTAACATTTGAATCTTTAGTACATGATTTTGAACCAATAGATTGATATGCATCAAATAGATTTCTCACAAGAGTAATTTCACTATTACTTTTGGATGATCTTAGGCCTAGAATTTTCATTGTCTCTCTAAAATTAAAATTTATAATCATTTCAACAATTAATTGCCATCTTGCAGTTTGATTTAAGTTTTGAAAATCTAGTGTTGCCATATTATCTTAACCATTCTTCTACAATTTCATTCATTTATTTTATCAGGCATTGGGTTTAAAATATTCTCATCGATGTCAATTAGATACTCTAGTTTCCTACGAATAATTCTAGGAGGTGTTAACATTGGTGCATTACATGCATTAGGTACATTCATCAAATCAAATTGAGCTAGTGTATGTTCATCATTTGATTGATTATTCATTGTGGTCTCTTCTTCAATTGCAGTAGGTTCATTTAGTAAATCAAATGTTGTTGGTGCATCTTCATCATTTATTTGATTATTGATTGTGATTTCTTCATCAATTGCATTAGATTAATTTGGTACATATAATTGAGATGTTGTGGATGACATACCTTCTTGTCCCATTGTTCTTAGTTCACATAATTTCTTCATACGCTGCCTTTGTCTTTTCTTTTTAGCCTCTCATTGTTTGGTTGTTCTTGGCTTGTTCTTTCCAATTGTTAATAATAGTTGTCCTAAATAGAATCATTTTGCATATATATGTTACAAAAACTTATACAATCAAATGAGTATTATCATTATTTTTAATAATCAAAACTATTAAACAATCAAAATAATATTGACCAAACCAATTAGAACAACAATTGAATCTTTTGAAATCATGCAAAACAAAATTTTCACTTACTTTGACATATAAAACTGCCATGGAATCACAGTATTAGTTGCAATGGGGGCTTCAATGACTTTAAAAAAATCCTTTTGTGGTCATTCAGGTCATTGACCAAACAAATATATGTGCAAGAAACACATATAGGTTATGTTTAGTTAACCCATATGCGTAATTAGTCCCTAAAAATACCCCAACAGACCAATGTTCATAATTCCCATAATCTATACACACTTCTTATGTTAAAAAACTATATGAATTACTTATAGTAAAGAAAGGGTGAAGGAAAAGGGGGAGAGAGAAAGAGAGAGAGAGAGAGATAGGGAGGGAGGGAGAGGGAGAGGGAGAGGGAGAGGATGGGAAAGGAAGGGAGATAGAAAGAGTGGGGAGAAGAGGGGAGAGAGAGAGAGAGAGAGAGGGGATGGGAAAAGAAGGGAGATAGAGGGGGAGGGAGAGAGAAAGAGTGGGGATGGAAAAGGAAGGGAGAGGGGGGAGTAAGAGAGAAAGAGTGGAGAGAGAGAGAGATAGATGGGGTATGGAGGAAGAGAGAGAGGGAGCATATTGGTTTATTATTTTCATCCTTGAACCTCATGCTCACTCTCAAGGGATGATTTGAACTTATTTTTGTAAGTAGTATTGGCATTGCTTTTTATATTGTAATAATGGTTCCTCTTGCCCCTTGGGACACCATATGACCCCTTAGGATACCATACGAACCCTTAGGACACCATATGACCCTTTAGGACACCATACAATGCCTTAGGATATCATATGGTCCTACTTGGGATCATATGATGTGCTAAGGGATCTTATGGTTTAGTTACAGGTTATGTGGGGTCCTAAGGGGTTGTATGGTATGCTAATGGCTCAGGTGATCTGAACTTATTTTTGTAAGGAGTATTGGAACTGATTTTTATATTGGAATAATATTTCACCTTGCCCCTAAGGACACCATATGACCCCCTAGGACACCATACAACCCCTTAGGACATCATATGACCCCTTAGGACACCATACGACACCTTAGGATATCATATGGCCCTACTAAGGGTCATATGGTGAGATAATAGATAGATGGAGAGAGAGAGTGAGAGAGAGATGTGGTAAGGGAGGGAGGGAGGGAGATGGAGATAGAGGGGAGAGGGAGAGAGAAACATTGGCAATGGAAAAGGAAGGAAGATAGAGGGGGAGGGAGGGAGAGAGAGAGAGAGAGAGGGGGGGGGGAAGGAAGGGAGATAGAGGGGGGAGAGAAATAGTGGGGATGGGAAAGGAAGAGAGATAGAGGGGGGGGGAGAGAGAGAGAGAGAGAGAGAGAGAGAGAGAGAGAGAGAGAGAGAGAGAGGATGGGAAAGGAAGGGAGATAAAGGGATGAGGGAGAGAGAAAGAGTGGGGATGGAAAAGGAAGGGAGATAGAGGGGGGAGGGAGAGAGAGAAGGGAAGAGGGAGAGAGGGAGAGAGAGGGGGGGATGGGAAAGGGAGGGAGATACAGGGGGCAAGGAGAGAGAGAGAGAGAGAGAGAGAGAGAGAGAGAGAGAGAGAGAGAGAGAGAGAGATGGGGTATGGAAGAAGGGAGAGAGAGGGAGAATATTGGTTTATTATTTTCATCCTTGAACCTCATTCTCACTCTTAGGGGATGATCTAAACTTATTTTTGTAAGTGTATACACCTAAAAATGGTCTGAAGATAATTAATTAAATAAGCAATTACTCAATTAATCTCCCTCCCCAATTTAATTGAATTCACTAAGCAATTTGATTAAATCTCTCTGTCATCTACTTATTAATAAATCTAAGGATTTATTAAATAGGTTCATTTCATTTCACCCCTTTAATTAATTAATTCCCCCCATGCAAAATCATTTCTTCTAATTCCCTAATTAATTAAAACAAATCAAATCATGAGTTGTTGAGATTAATTAGCCATTTTCCTAATATTTGAATTTTTAAATTCAAATTCTCCTAACTTCTAACACTCCTAAACCTAACCCATTCTACCTACCACCATGTCCCCTTTCATCCAACATCTTCTAGAACCTTTGTGACACTTGTCACTAAGTGCTCCCTTTAATCCAACTCCCTTTGCCATCTTCCTCCAGTTTAACCATTGATATTTTTAGATCAATCTCAACCATTGATTCATGCCAACTCACCCCTAGCCTTGGAAAATCCTATAAATAGACCTCATTTTGAGAAATATGGATCCCATCTCATTCATAGCTTAAGCATTGTTACTATAGGCATCTAGCTTCTAGTTTATTATTTCTTAGCAATGTTATGATGCTCATTTTAGTTTAATTGCATCTTCATTCTAGTTCATTTTCTAGATCAATCATGAATTCATATAGCTTAATCATGTTATTCCTTCTAGATCATGCATTTTCAGTATTCCAATCCTCCATCTAAGTGTAGTCAAGTCATTGGAATTTGCATACTAAGATCTGAGAGAAAAATTCATACTCGCATTTACTAGGAGGCAATAAGTTGATTAGCTATGGTTTTGTCTTTCATTGCTTCAATTTACTAACCATTGCTTATAATGATTTATTGAGTGCATTGTGGTTGTAGGTACAACTACAATTCACAGAGCACGACATTTTGGCACCCACCGTGGGGCCGAAATCATCATTTTCAGCCTCCCAAGCTTCCTCAAACTTCATCTCTGCCAGATCAGAATCAGATTGTTGTACGAGTTGTCTTTTTGGCTCGTACGAACTTCCTTTCAGTCTCAGATGACACCTCATCCTAACTCATACAAGGTATAAATCTGTGTCGTATGAGTTTTTAGACTGTAAATTCTTTACTCATTTTAGCTCATTCTTGTGTTGTACGAGTTAAATTTCACTGTCGTATGAGAGCTAATTCTGTGTCGTATGAATTTTTGGCTTCAAAATACTATGTCGTACAAGCTGGTTTTTGTCTCTGTGCGAAATCTAAATATATATCATTCTGTCTGATAAATCATGTCGTATGAGTTTTTGCATCTGTGATTTTTTTGAAAAATTGCAAATTGGAATTTTCAAATTTGTCTATTGCCATTCCCTTTGAAAATTGCATCTATAACTCTAGGAGACCTTTCCAATGAGGTAAACGGCTTGTAATTTCGAGTCCCGAGCAGCAAGTTATGCCTATTTGAAGTTAGGCTAAAATTTCATATAATTTTTCTGAAAATTTCATAGTTTGGATCACTAATGCTAATCTTGTTATGTCTATGAGATGTTTGCAGCCTACTCTTTTCTTGTAGATACGCTTATCAAAGATACGCTTGTCAAAGACAAATTCAAAACACAATCATGACTACTAATGGATCTATTTTGCAGGTTGCCTAAGGATTCAACATAAATTTTGTGTATTCTTTAAGATTTTTAGGCACACTTCAATTTGGGCTTAAAGAAATGAACTATATGTAGATAGGAATTTGGAATTCATCAAAGCAAATAGGAATTTAGACTAGCTCAATCACAAAAACTAGATTGCAATGATAAGAAATCCTAAAAACATTCAATAGAGATATGAAAACAAGACATTCAAATCAAATGCAAACCATTCCAAATGCGAATATCTCCTCCATAATTCTCCATTGTCCTTCTTTCTTCTTCAAATTGCTTTGTTTGTGGATCTCACCTACAAATGTAAAGGCATGGTATGAAAGCAAGATGAAATGGTAGCGTAAGGATACTAGAAGCGTGATTGATTCTCTGAAAAATGTGATTAGATCGATTTGAAAATGTCATTCATTGGGATCCTTGATTGAAGAAATTCATCCAATTTATAGACAAATTGGAGAGATGACAAGATTAGCATGAAGAGATTTGAAAGGAAATTTCAAATCAAGAATGACAAATATGACATATTATGACAAGATTGACATGCAAAATTGATTGATTGACAAATTATGACCAAATTGACAAGATTGCTATGAAAAATTGATTGATTGACAAATTATGACAAATTATGACAAGATTGAAATGTCATTCCCATGAAATTAGGGGAAATATTAGAAAAATAGGAGAAAACAGAAAATTAGATGAATTGGAAATTAGGAAATTAGAAATTGATGAAAATTAGGTAAATTAATTAATAATTTTTCATTCATTAATTAATTCACAAAAAGAGGGGGAATTAATTAGCCAATTAAATTAAAATTTAATTGTGACAAGAAGACTTAGGATAAATAAATAAATTATTTAACCTAGAGGGAAAATGACAAACAAGATTAAATGAATAAATCATAAAACCCTAGAAGATGAATTAGAAATGCAAGGACGACGATTAGGTCTTGACAAAAGATAATTGATGTAGGGTCGATTTGATCATGATTTTGATTGACAAAGGACCAATGTTGATAAATGATTGAGATTGGTTGACAAATTGACCAAGATTGACAAAGAGATCAAATTGATAGGTGCCAATTGATGAGGAGCAATGACTAATTGATCGAAATTGACATGATTGAAAAGGACAACGATTGATGATGAATCGATCACAAAATGACAAGATTGACCAGGACAAGGATTGATGACGAATCAATTGCAAGATGACAAGATTGACAAGAGGACAAGGATCGATGACGAATCAATCGCAAAATGACAAGATTGACAACAATGAGGATCGATGATGAATTGATCGCAAGATGACAAGATTGACAAGAGGACAAAACCCTAATTCCATCATCGATTAGGATTGATGATGTCCAAAATGATGATAAATGAGCACGCACATTGATGCGATAGGATAAGATCGACCAAAATCATGACTGAAGATTGTTATCAACAAGACCAAATGTGAAAGTGATAAACATAAGGAATGAAGAAGAAGGACTTCATGCTCGAAAATGATAAAGACCAAGTGCGCAACATAGAAGAAATGTTAATGCGATGCAAGAACCCTAAAATAAGGCAATGTGCAAATGTTAAAGTATGACTCCACAAGCGTTGACCATTTTTAGACGTCTACATTTTGCCCCTCTTTGAGACAATGCGATTTTAAGTGTTGCTTCAAAGAAAAATAATGAAAATGCCCCAAACAATAACGATGACATATGCATGCCCCCTCAAAGAATTGGTCGAAAACATCTAGAAAAGAGGCCAATTGATTGATAAGACTGATAGAAAATGATAGGAGCAAACAGATGAAAGATTGGAGGTCGGATACACAAATGACAAGTAGTGGAAGGTACAAAAGACCGCGACCAGCATAAGATGGAGAGGGTGCATGTCCATCTAGGCACTGACAAAGATCTATAAATGAGACAAGGAGAAGGAAAAGAGCTCATTTGCACCAGCCAAAGTGGAGGATTTGTTGCTCTAGAAAAGAACCCTTGCATAGAGATGGTGAACATTCCAATGGTAGATCACCTCAGGGAAAGTGTACGCACCTACAGATGACCAAATGATGCAGGAGCAGCGGTATGTATCTCAAAAACCCATATTGTCAATTTCATGAATTTTACTAGATTGCGGGACATTGTGAGGCCCACAGGGAAGTCAAAAATGGACATCTGCGCCTATGTGGGTGCATTTTGCGCCTGTGTGAGGATGTTCTATGCTTGTGTAGGGTACACAGGCATAGCTTGACGCTGCACAGGTGCAGGACAGGGTACACAGGCGCAGTTGTGCACTTAGGACCCTAATTTGGCCGAAAACAGCACGCGGATGATCCCAAAAAGAGGGATAAGGGTAGAATAGGTCAAAATAGATAAGAAACACCCTGATTTGTGCATGAAACAAGGAAATGCAGCCCTTAGGAGAAAACCCTAAAACTGACAAAGTGTGCCCCAATTGTGATGCAGAGTTGATAGTATCCATTGATTACACAGGAGAATAGACCCGACTGCTTCATGTTGCGACATAGACTCAGGAGCACGGATAGTGATACATTAACAGGACTTGGATTATACTATATTACATTCATGCCCAAGAATAGGGCAAACACAGGACTGCTTACCGCATTAGTAGAGCAATGGCATTCAGAGACTTCATCTTTCTGTCTGCCGACTGGAGAGGCGACTATGACACTAGAGGACATGTGGCGTATCCTCCACATTCCAATTCATGGGGAGATGATAGAATATGACCTAGTGATAGGGAGAGATGATTTGTGCAGATTATTCGAGTGTGACGCAGATGACCTTGATATCGTAGAGAGGGAGATTGGTTGGGAGACCATGGCATCAGAGTATGATCAACGATATGTAGTGATAGCTATGGTGATAGCATGCCTATTAGCAGGTGATAGATGAGGACATTGATTCCCTATTGGATGGGGAAGAGTGCTAGAGTGGATGGCAATAGAGGGGACTATATACACATGGGGACCATGTGTGCTTGCTATGCTATATTTTTAGCTGCATCAGATAGCATATCAAAAGGTGCAGACTTTGAGCTGTGGGGTCACACTATTACAGGTATGGGCATTTGAGCACATAGCCATATGTCAATCGGTTGCAGAGAGATGGGTAGTATGACATTGACCGTATGTGTACTATTATAGGGGAGCACTAAGACAAGGTCCATTTGGATACATATTGTATTGGCAACATGAGCTAGACCAATTGAGAGAGTTCACATGGAGGCCATATCATGATTGCCCTAGATGGTCAAATGATAGTGATGAGCTACCATATTGCAGACAAGAGAGATACTTGATTGGGCAACCAGTGAATCACCAGAGAGTGATTGAGATGTTTCTTCCAGAGAGAGTCAGACGATAGTTTGGAGAGAGGCAGGATGTACCGAGAGGAACTACACACTTTGCCCGATCTCACAGAGAGACAAGTCAGTGGGGGAGGATGATTCAGCCACACATAGCATATGTCGACTTCACATAGCTACAACAGAGACTGTGGGATTGGAGATCAGATGTGGTGGATGTCAGGATGACAGAGGAGTATGAGCGATGGTTTGCATGATGATGACCTATGCCATTGACAGATCCTGATATTCTGGTACCTAGGAGATAGGAGGACTTCCCACTCGCTAGATAGGAGGATGGAGAGGATGAGGACAGCGATGAGGATGATGATGAGGATGAGGGGGATGACGAGGATAGAGGGGATGATGAGGAGGATAACGAGGATGGAGAGGATGAGCTAGATTTAGCTGATTAGGAGTCATTGCAGGATATACCCATAGAGCCAGAGACAGCTAGCATAGAGGAGATGGAGATATGTAGGGCCACCATAGTGAGTTAGCATGATCACATTACGATATTAGAGAGACAAAATGCTATCTTGAGGATAGAGCAGGATCAGTTTAGAGTAGAGATAGCCAGATTGACAGCGGCTCAAGATACAGCAATAGCCCAGGCACAACAAGTAGAGCAAAGAGTGACCGAGTATATTGGATCGATCAAGGATGCCAGTGCACGTGAGATGGCACAGATGTTGGTAGAGATCGGAGAGGAGATACACCATTGGAGGACACCATATGAGAATACAGTTCCACCAGAGTAGAGAGCAGTGTCATATCAGGCACGATCAAGGACAGAGAGCAGGCCATGCTCTCAGAGGTCAGTGAGCAGCATGGGGGTGAGTGGACCTAGGAGACCACCACAGCTAGGACTCGGGGCAGGAGGGACATCATCCTTGAGACAGGGCAGGGATGAGGAGGATAGAGGGAGCACCCAGTGACAGAGGCACATGCTCCTTACGATAGAGACATATGTAGTTTGACATTATGTATTCATCCTACGGGCCATACTTAGGATAGACAGTCCAATTTTGTACTCCGATATTGTTTTGATATATGATATGATATGCAACTATATGATGGGATGCAATGTGTTATGGCTTATGTTTACTTTCCATGTATGGATAGCTTATGCACTATTTATGTACCATTGTGGAACATGTATGACTCGTGTTTATGTTTTTAGATGCATTTATAAGATGAAATGGATAAAATGCTTTGTATGGGCATGATATAATGCAAATGTACTAACCAATGAATGTAGGATGCAGCTTATGTTTTTGGAGATCAGAGAACTAGATCGAACTGACTGCCCAAACTAACAAAAGAAATGTTAGTAAGAAGAAATTAGACAGAGGACAGTTAGAGATGAAGAAAAACTTGCTTTCACCAATGCACAGAAGTAGGTGAGAACCTTTATTTAATGTAGCAAAGCAGATGTAGAGCATCATGGCATTGAAGGTCAGAGCTAGAACGCAACCCCTTTTACAAAAGATAGACACATCACACACAAGGAATGAGTGAAGCATCCTAGGGTGCATACATCAAGAATTGAGGTATGTGCGGCATTCACAAAGCGAATGTACTTATCACAAACATCCAATGATATAGTTGCCCCAGTTTGTGACAAACATTCCACAAATAGCAAACACAACAAAGAAAAGAAAAAGGGACCATGAACCATCCCAGTCACTCTAAATCACTTAGTGACATCCTCGAGCAACATAGGAACATGATCGAAGCCAAAGATAAATTAGTAAAAAGATAAGACTCACAAATTCAACCAAACCAAACAAATAGTCTGATTGTCATTGTCAAAAGTGGAAAACAAGAATGATCATGCAATCTGGTTTCAGGGAATGCAGTACCCCGTCTAAGACAGGACACAGTCTAGTTTCAAGTATACCACACCCTATATAAGACCCATGATAATAGTGACAAGGACAAATGATATTGATGTTGATTGATTGATATGACAATTTTGATCAGTTTGCATGTCTGGTTTGATTGAAAAGTTCATCTATTAATGCATGATTTCATTAAAGCACAATGTTTGATTGATTGTCATTGGATGTATGCTCAACGATCTGTCTATGCACAAAGGGGATATTTTTTGTTTTGTTTTTTCAAGTTTTTATTTAATTTTTAGGGATTTTTTCAGGATATTATTCAATTTTTAGGGATTTTTTGAGGACATTATTTGATTTTTAGGGATTTTTTTAAGGACATTTTTTTATTTTTTTTAGGGATTATTTCAAGACATTATATGATTTTTAGAGATTTTTTCAGGACATTATATGATTTTTAGAGATTTTTTTAGGACATTATATGATTTTTAGAGATTTTTTTTTCAGGACATTATATGATTTTTAGAGATTTTTTTCAGGACATTATATGATTTTTATGATTTAGCCCCCAATGTCTACCAAGGCGATGAATATGATAGGTGAATAAATAGGCTTTTTGAAATGATGGTGGATAGAGGGAAGACAAAGGCCTTTTATTATGGAGACAATACAGATGCAATTTTCAAGGGCTATTGCATGATGAGACAAGAGGCTGGACATGACAATGTAAAGCAGTGACATGGCATGAGGGACATGTCAAGAGGTTTTTGAAACTATGTTTAAATTTTGCGTCCTTATGTCAGTTCAAGATCAGGAAATGAAAAAGAGTGTATGGATAGTGATAAGATATGGATAGGATAAGCAAGACCAAGAATGGATAAGGGACATGGACTGAAGGTCAGGATAGGATACGGGATAGTGGCAGAAAGTTGCAATAAGCTAGGGAATATGGATGAAAGGTTATAATAAGCAAATGGATAAAGACCAAAAGCTATGATAGACTAAAAGCTTCAAACAAGATGCATGATACTCATGATGATCCTCGGCCTTGTCAAGATCAAAAGTGGAAAGAGGAAATGGACATGAGGGACAATAGGATAATGGAGGTTAATAGGACATGATAGCATAATGAAGGGCAATAGGATATGAAGGAGGAAACCTGCCTCCAAGTGTGGTGTGCAAGAAGTTCATATATTACACATGACGCCTATTTGCCAGGTTTTCATCATGGTACTTGCCCAAGGCGCTTGTTTGCTAGGTTTTCACCAGTGGACGAATTATTTTTGCTTTACTTTTTTTTTTTTTTTCACTTTTTTTTGTATTTTGACTTTTTCAATAGAAGATGGACACATGATAGGGGATGGAAGAAGGACTCAAGCGTCTTTTTTTTTTTTTTGAATAGTAGCCTTAAAAAAAAAATGGACCATGACCTTTAAAAGTATGCTCAAAGACGTTGGTAGGATAAGGACATTGGAAATGAGATGAAACTAAGGCAAGGATTTATGCAAAGGATGGGATCAAAGGGATGGAAGGATGGAAAATATGCATTGGATAAGGGATAGGGCATTGGATAAGGGATAGGGCATTGGAAGAATTGGGCTTCATTGGACGGAAATGAAGGCAGGATCAACATTGGCACACACCTTTAGGGGTGATGGAGTGATGGAGGAAGAGTGAGTTTCAGATTGTGAGATTTGGATGGAGGAATAGCTTGGGATTTTGGGACATAAGGGCCCAAAATGGATGAACGAGGTTTGGATGGAGGAATAGCAATTTTGGATGCCAAGTTGGATGTTTCTTTAGGATTTTGTGCTTCAAGGAGTTGCTTAGGGATCCGCATGGTTTTTGATTTTTCATGCTTTTGTGGTTCCTTGGAGTGCATTGCTTGCACAAGGGATTTATGAACCCATATATATTTTGACTTTGCTTTATTTTTCTCAGTGGGCCTTTGTGGCCTTTTGGATATATATTTTTCTTTATAGATCATATTGTTCTTTGTTTTGACATGTTGATTATATTGGACATGTTGATCCTTGAATACATGTGGATTTCTAGATTTACGACTTTTATGCTTGGCATCCAAATTGCTTGGAGGGGGAAAGGAATGCATGGATGGATAGGAATGAAGTGGAGTTCTTTTGGATGACTGGAAGGTTCTCAAATATGTGTGCCTTTGTTGACCTTGCATAGAGGACGAAGGGATATAAGGACCTAAGATGGATGGAAGGGATGATGGGGAAGGGATATGTTTGGATTTTGATGGAGGGATACCAACGTCTTGAGAGTGAGTTGTGTAGACATGACCCTTAAGATCTTCTTTGATATGGAGGGGTTCTTTCTCATGAATGTCTACCTCTTTGCCTTTATGAATATCTTGACTTGTAGGATACTCTTTTCTTTGGGAAGAAGATGTGAGTCTATTATGAGGTGGATAAGATATGAGAGAAATAATGAGATCTTGAAGTGGATCAGATTGGGCCAAAGTGGAAGAACCCATTGTGCATGTCGAGGGTTCACGAACATCTTGCACTGACACGTTAGAATCATGAAGGGGATTAGGATCATGAGGGGGACTAGGATTGTGTAGTGGACATGGTTTAATGATAGGCTCTTCAGGAGATGGAATGGGAGAAATAATGGGATCATCAAAAGAAACGCAATCTTGGACTGTATATGGAGCATTAAGACAAGGAGATGGAGGAACAAAAGGATCTTGTGGAGGATTTAAAAGAATAATTTGATCTTGACAAGGAGGAAGATCATTAGAATCCTCTTTAAAGGTGATTTTCTCTTGACTTTCAATGGGATCATCATAAATGATGGAAAGGATATCTTGATCTTTCTTAGGAAGTGGAATGTCAATGGGATTTGAAAGGATATTTTTTTCATGAAATGGAAGGGGATCGTTTGGGATTGGATGGACTGGGATATCTTGATCTTTCTCGGAGAATGGAGTGTCAATAGGACTTTGGATAGGATGGACAAGAATAGGGGAATCATCATGAGTTTCTGGGAAGATGAGATCCTGGTCAACAATTGGATGGGATGATAAGGTTTCAAGATATTGATCTTGATCTGTTTTAAGACCCGTTTCTTCATGCTCTAAATTATCCTCTTGACATGGGGTTGGACTTTGAATATGCATGTGGGATTCTAGCAAGGGATTAATGCTTTGGCATGAAGGAAATGCACTTTGAACATTTGTGATGGATTCTGGGAAGGAATCAATGCTTGAACATGAGGAAGAGAGACTTCAAATAGGGTCCTCTAAAATAGGTAATGGCAATAAAGTGCATGGTTGCCTTGGGTCTTGTATTTCTGAAACATGACAAGGATGTGCATCATGAATTGGATTCTCTTTACAATCAATTATGGATAGCCCTTGGATAATTTCATCCTTGGGTGTATTGTTTGATGAGGACAATATGGAAGGTTCCTATGAAACTTCTAAAGGTGTAGGGATAGATGCCACTGGAGAGTCAATTTGTTTGTGGGGAGATGAGGCATTGCTAGGCATAAGTGTATTATCTTGATCTTCCTCAAAGAACTCACTTGGTAGTTTCCTTAAGATCCTTGCAATAAAGCCACCTTTCTTTCAAGGTTTTGACATGATTGGATCTGGAGTTTGAACTTGTTTTTGGTTTGATGTCATGTTTTGATATTGGACTTGGTTCAATTATTCTGACATGTTTGAAACTTGGCTTGGTGTGGGCTACAACCTTTATTTTTGAATGTTTGGTTGTGGTTGTTGACATTGATATGTTGGTTGAACTTGTTGATAGTCCACCATTGGTTGTGTTGGTTGTATATGTTGGACCATTGGTTGTGTCTATTGGAAATGTTCGAACTATTGAACAACTGGTTGTGATGGTTGAAAATGTGATTGATAGTAAACACATTCTTGCTCTTGTTGTGAAGGCACATAATGTTGTTGTCTCTTTTCTTGAAATTGTTTCATCATCTCTATTTGTGAGATGAGAGCTAGTATGTCTGATCGTTCGATAAGAGATCTTACATTAATTGGCTCAATCTTTGGATTTCGACCTGGAAATTTTTGAAACATTTTGGACATTTGTGATCTATCCTTCTCAATGTTTTTCACTCTTTGTTCCAATATCTCCTTTTCTTGAGCTAGTTTCTCCTCTAGTTTTTGTATTTGGAGACTTGTTTCATCATAAAAAGTTTGATCAATGTTGCTTTGTTGTTGGGTTGGATAGAATTGTGATTGCATTGTCGGTTGATACGTCAAACTTTGTTGCATTATTGGTGCTTGGAACCTTGTTTCAATAGACATGTCACTATGCAATGTTTTTGGGATTTTTTATTTTAAAAGGATGATGTATGATATGCAGCTAAATGCAACCTAAATAGATGAAAATGTAATCTATGGCAAGAATGCAACCTATGTTTTTGTTGTTTTTCAAGATTTGGACAAACTTTTTGAAATGCAAACCTAAAGACTCAACCTTAGGAAGTTGAAATGAAGCCAAGACCTTAAAGGACAAAGGACTAAATGACAAGAGGACAAATTGACAATGTCTCACCTATATGCTTGGATACTAAGCTAGGTTTGACAAAAATGATATTAATAAAAGGACAAATTTTTAGACCAGGTCAAGACTCCCTAACAACTTAGGGTATTATCCAAAGTTTTGATTTTCCAAGTTTGACAAACCAAATTTTTGAGACTAAATGCAAGAAGGCAATGATTATGACAATGACTTAGGATATGACATGAAAATGATCTAAGGATATGATATGACAAGATGAAGCCAAGACAAGATGGCAATACAATGACAAGGACAATGCGAAGACCAATGACTTGGATTATACAAAAATGCAACCTATGCAACCTAAATGGAAATCTATCTTGGCTATGACAATGAAATGCAAACTTAGGGAAAATGATCTTGGACCTAAGTGCAAAATGAGGACACTTGCAATAAAAAGAACTAAAACGAAAGGAGATGACAATATGCCTTAGGACCTAAATGGGAATATGCAAAACCTAGCCTAAAGTGACATGAATTTTGAAACAAAGACATTCAATGTGTTGACAACCATGTTCAAATGTTGGATGAATACTTGGACAAATTTGGACCTTTTGTTTGGATTGTGTTTTGAGTTGAATGTTGCTGATTTTGACAATCCAAGTTGATTATGAGCACTTTTTTGAAAGCTTGTTTTTAATTTAACCTTTGACAATCATGAAAAATAGAATGTTTGTTTGACTTTGACTCAAGGAAATCAAGCATATTTACAACAAATCCTACGGATGGCAAGGGCAATATCTGTTGAATCCTCTAACCATAAAATACAACACTTAGCCAGATAGCTAGACGCTTGGTAGCATTGGCTCCCCCTTACAGTGCACTCACTTCTCAGGCATACCAAGCTTCGAGTTCAAGGGGCATCACTTCCCAAGAACTTGCTATCTCTAACTAAGGAGTACATGAGAGGTGTCTTTGGCATGCGTGTATCACAACGCCTAAGCCAACAGATAGAAGGATTTTGGCCTCTACAAACAAAAGGTTCTAGTAAGGGCATCCGTTCGGGTGGGTATTGATTCGGTGAATAAATCATCGCAATACCATTCCAGCACCCATTGTCTACAACTTTTGTTGCATCCACGGCTATTTAGAGTGGTTTGGAAGAGCTTGGTTTTAGCCCATCGCCACTTAGGGCCGTTCCCTCTCACCAATGCCTGTGCGAAGTCCAGGCAAATCGGGAGGCAGGCCCAATTCTAAGGGTTAAAACATGCAATCAAACTAAAAGCAATCAAAGTATGCATGGTGTTCATTAACCTTTAGGAAACTAAATGTGCAACTACTTTAAAAATCACATGCAAGATGTTTTAATTGAAGTCTTTGACTGCGTCCTGCATAAGATTTGTTAGTAGTTTCATTCTTAGTCTTTGTCACACATAATGCCAAGGTGTTGCATAGAGAATCAGTACCAAAGAAAACCAGAATATGAAAATAGAGTAATTTGCAAGTAAAAAACACTGGTTTCACCTTTGTTTCTGGCCTTACACAGGCGCAAAATGTCTCAACATAGGAGCAAAATGCCTTGACACAGGCGCAGAATGCCTTGACAAAGGTGCAGATCCCTTTGACACAGGCACAGGTCTCCTTAACACAGGCACAGAAGTGCCCAGAAAGCCCTGAATTGCCCTGTTTCTTGGGTTTTTTACTTGCAAATCAGCTCAAAAGCACTCAAAAACATAGTTAAGGGGTTAGTTCATGTCGGGTTCACCAAGAAATGTAGATAGGAATTTGGAATTCATCAAAGCAAATAGGAATTTAGACTAGCTCAATCACAAAAACTAGATTGCAATGATAAGAAATCCTAAAAACATTCAATAGAGATATGAAAACAAGACATTCAAATCAAATGCAAACCATTACAAACGCGAATATCTCCTCCATAATTCTCCATTGTCCTTCTTTCTCCTTCAAATTGATTTCTTTATGGATCTCACCTACAAATGCAAAGGCATGGTATGAAAGCAAGATGAAATGGCGGCGTAGGGATACTAGAAGCGTGATTGATTCTTTGAAAAATGTGATTAGATCGATTCAAAAATGTCATTCATTGGGATCCTTGATTGAAGAAATTCATCCAATTTATAGACAAATTGGATAGATGACAAGATTAGCATGAAGAGATTTGAAGGAAATTTCAAATCAAGAATGACAAATATGACAAATTATGACAAGATTGACATGCAAAATTGATTGATTGACTAATTATGACCAAATTGACAAGATTGCTATGCAAAATTGATTGATTGACAAATTATGAAAAATTATGACAAGATTGAAATGTCATTCCCATGAAATTAGGGGAAATATTAGAAAAATAGGAGAAAATAGAAAATTAGATGAATTGGAAATTAGGAAATTAGAAATTGATGAAAATTAGGTAAATTAATTAATAATTTTTCATTCATTAATTAATTCACAAAAAGAGGGGGAATTAATTAGCCAATTAAATAAAAATTTAATTGTGACAAGAAGACTTAGGATAAATAAATAAATTATTTAACCTAGAGGGAAAATGACAAACAAGATTAAATGAATAAATCATAAAACCCTAGAAGATGAATTAGAAATGCAAGGACGACGATTAGGTCTTGACAAAAGATAATTGATGTAGGGTCGATTTGATCATGACTTTGATTGACAAAGGACCAATGTTGATAAATGATTGAGATTGGTTGACAAATTGACCAAGATTGACAAAGAGATCAAATTGATAGGCGCCAATTGACGAGGAGCAATGACTAATTGATTGAAATTGACATGATTGAAAAGGACAACGATTGATGACGAATCGATCACAAAATGACAAGATTAACCAGGACAAGGATCGATGACGAATCAATTGCAAGATAACAAGATTGACAAGAGGACAAGCATCGATGACAAATTGATCGCAAAATGACAAGATTGACAAGAATGAGGATCGATGATGAATCGATCACAAGATGACAAGATTGACAAGAGGACAAAACCCTAATTCCATCATCGATTAGGATTGACGATGTCCAAAATGATGATAAATGAGCACGCACATTGATGCGACAGGATACGATCGACCAAAATCATGACTGAAGATTGTTATCAACAAGACCAAATGCGAAAGTGATAAACATGAGGAATGCAGAAGAAGGACTTGATGCTTGCAAATGATAAAGACCAAGTGCACAACATAGAAGAAATGTTAATGCAAAGCAAGAAGCCTAAAATAAGGCAATGCGCAAATGTTAAAGTATGACTCTGCAAGCGTTGACCTTTTTTAGACATCTACACTATCATGTCTTGTGTGCTTGTGATGATAGGCGAGTATGCTCTCAACTTCCATAGGTGATCAGAAATTTAGACTCATCTTTTTTCTTTCAATAGTGCATACCTTTAGCAGGCTTGTCACAGTGGGAAAAAGTAATCACCCTATGAGAATGACCCAAGTGAGTACAGCTGGACCTGAGCATTCCAACTCACTATAATAAATAGGTCTCTGATGATTAATGTCTCAGAGGATGGGATTATTTGAGTCTTCTCTTTGAGATCTCTCATATTGGATATTTTGTAGGGCCTCACGGTCTCAATCACGTTTACATGACTACAACTTGTTTCGATACCTTGTCGGGCTATAGGCCTCAATCATGCTTGCATGACTTCAAGGGGTAATTTCAAATGGAATTCCTGACTAAGAACTATAAAAATAGAAGCTACCTAATTCACCTCCGAAAGGGTGATAATCTTTGTGCAAGAGAGATAGTAACTCTCCCAAGACACTTGCCATATCATGCCCCCATTAGCATTTGGAGTCGGATAATATGGCGTTGAGAATCCATTGTGTGAGACTCAGCGGCCATATTCTGATTAGCTATTGGGTGTTTACCTAAGTTAGCAAGCAAAGGTTTTCATTCTCAACCAACTTCCTTAGGGTTTAGCTTGATTGAGAGTCATGTATCACATTGTTTGTTTGTTGTGTATTCATCCCTAAAATTGAAAAATCAGACACTTAAAACTGGAAAACCAAAGTAAAACATCAAAATTCAGTGATCCAAACTCAAACAAGCAAACAATTTTTATCATTGTTCAAATACCCATCGTACAAGTCAGAAGTCTCTATCATATTTCTTGATCCTTTATCGTACAAGTTAGGAGTCTCTATCGTATTGCTTGATATTCTGTCCTACGAGTCAAGGTTCTATGTTGTACGAAAAACTATTGTTCACATGAAGTCACTAGTCTGTCGTTCTGTCTTGTATCTCTTGTCATCCTATGCTGCATAATCTATCGTACGAAACTCTGCATTTGTTACTCCAGAACTGTGTCTTACATGCCTGTTTAGACTTATCTTTTCTACCTAATCAATTTGCAGTAAGCATAAACACTTGTTATTTGTCAATCTATGCTTAAATTGTCTGCTTGGTTTTCTTGGTCAAGTTATCACTCGTCAAAATTAGACTTTAGAACATAAACACCTTAAGATTTTCAAAGTTCTTACCCCCAACAAGTTCAAAATCTAAACATCTCAAAGTGCACTATCACCCTCTTTGATAAACTGATCACTCAAACATAGTTTCTCATCAAGATCAATCATCCTTTATCATGAAAGTGAAATGTTTGGTCAGGATAACCTTGTCCCACATCGTAGGATATATCTTTCCTACTGGACTTGGTTCTTATCAATCACCATCATTGCACTCCTAAACCGAAGATCAAAAAACTTACAAACTTTTAGACACTTGAATCCTCTTTTAGTGTCATATCACTCTATGGCCTTGAAATTGACTATTGATCACTTACCAAAACAACCTTTAAACAATCAAATCCTAGCACAATATCAAACACAATGCCCATTTTAACAAGAGAGCAGAGACATAAGATCGTTGAAACATTTGAAATAGCTGAAAAGCATATCAACATGACATATCAAAGCAAAACACAAGAAGAAGACATAACAAGCAGACATATCAGAACAATCAAACAAGTTCAAAATCAAAATCAAACTATGTTAAAACCTCACAAAGATTCAAACACATCTCAAAAGAAAGGTGGCTCTTTTATGCACCTCTTAAAGAGATCCCTAAAGGATTTGGCTAAAGAAGATCAAAATCGTGCACCCATGTCTAACAATGATCCACCCATCCATAAGAAAATTGACTCTCCAAAGACATCTATTCCTACACCTCTTGAAAGCTTACAAGAACCTTCCATAGCAACCTTGCCAAACAATGCATCCAAAGCTAAAGTTCCCCAAGGGATATCCATAATAACCATCAAACCTATTTCAGAGGATCTTATTCAAAGCTCATCTCCTTCATATCCAAGCATTAATTCATTGCAAAATCCCCATATCGCTTCCTTGCAAATTGAAGTCCTCATCCATAGAACACTTGTTAAATGTGTCCAAATAGATGGGGGAGCTAGCTTGAACATTTGCTCTATGAATCTTGTTCGTGCTCTAGGCTATTTAGAAGATGCAGTTGATGCCTAGAAAAAGATCAAAATCAAAGCACATAATGAAGAAGAACATTCATCTAAAGGAATGGTGATATTACCCATCATAGTGGGACCCTTGCAACAAGAAACAGCATGCCAAGTTCTAGACTTGGACCTACAACATAACATACTCTTGGGGGGATCATGGATTCAGGATATACAGGCTATACCATCAACAAGTCATCAATGTATTAAATTTCCATACAATGGATAGGAAATCACAATATCAGTAGTCTCAAATCCATTGCAGTGTTGTAATAATCAGAAATCAACTCAAGAGGTCATTGTTCCACATAACAGAGAGGCAACACCTTCAAGCACACAATCCAAGGAACAATTAGTTGAATCAATTTTGTCAAACATAGAAGAACAAATGCGACTAAAAGATCAAGGAAGTGGAGAATATTTGATATCATGGAAAAACAAACAAGAGCAACTTCAAATTGAGAGGGATGAAGAAGCAAATATAGTAGTCAATGTAGTTCACACATATGCAGAACAAATGTTAGGAACTAGCCCACTTGAATTAGAATCGCATGTGACTGACATGGACATAACCGAGGACGATCAAGTTTTTCTTATACGAGGTCATTCTGACGAGAGTATCATTCTAGACATGGAAATACATACTGAAATCCTTGACATCTCTATCATGACCCCTAACATCATTGAAACATCTCAACTTGAAGATCCTTTATCCTTAAGCTATCCTGAACCTATGGACTAGGAAAATGAAGGACATACTGCTATTGATACCTTTCCAAATGACCATGCCATATCCTTATATCTTAATAAAATCAAACCCACAACAACTTTCACCAGGGATTCTGCTAACATATCTTCCTATCAAGTGGGTGTTAAATCTCCTAGTCGCAAAAGTAAAAATCAAGAAAACAATATCAAGTCTAATGCTGAAAACCATTTATTGGCAATATTAGACTGGAAAAAAGTAAAAATAAAGGATTAATCTAATGGTGAAAACCTTCTCAAGGTGTCAGAAGATGGGAGATTTGACACCTTACCTAAATGTTATCAAGAGAAGTTATCTATCATAATAGCACCAACAAAGGCAACTATCATTGGCACAACTGAGCTACATCCAGCAGCAATCTCTCTATCAAAACCAGCAAGGCAAAAATACTTGAAATCCTTCAAAAGATGGCAAGTCAATTTTACCTGTTCATATATAGACATTGTAGGGTTTGATCCATATCTTACAATACATCACCTGAATATCAGTCCAGGAGCAAGCATCAATAATGAAACACATCATGGATCAAGAGCAAGCATCAATAATGGAACACATCAGGGATTAAGAGCAAACATCAATAAAGGAATACAACATAAATCAGAAGCAGGCATTCTATTCATCAAAATGGCTATAGAATGGAACATTAAACAACTTCAAGTCTTTGGAGACTCTCAACTTGTCATTAATCAAATCAATGGTGACTATCAAACAAAAGATGACAAACTCATGCCTTATAAAAAGATGGTGGATGATATCAAGAAATACTTTATAGAAATAACTTTTGAACAGATTCCAAGAAATGACAACAAAGCAACAGATGCCATGGCTACACTTGCTTCTCTATTGTAGACACAGGAAAATCAAGAGCGTTATGAATTCCTGGTTGAAGAGTTGTTTCATCCCGCCTATAATTGTCCTGATTCCCAAACCATCTGTCAACTTATTGGACACAATTCCTCCCGCTATGGCCAAACTTACACATACCTGAAAGACAATGTCTTACCTCTTGACTTATCCAAGAACCAAAAGAGAAATTTTATTCGCCAATCCTCCCATTATACTATCATTGCGGATACCCTGTATAAACGAGGTCTAGACAGTACTCTCTTAAGATGTCTTGAACAAGAAGAATCTGAGAAGGCCTTACATGAAGTCCATAACAACATTTGTGGCACTCATTCAAGTGGTCTTACCCTTTCAAAAAAACTCATATGCTTGGGCTGCTATTGGCCAACTATGGAACGAGATTCTTTCAAGACAGCAAGAACATGCAAACAATGTCAAATCCATGGAAATTTGATCCATGCACCAGCACAAGAACTACATGCTTTAGCAACATATTGGCCTTTCTGTTAATGAGGACTTGATCTAGTAGGAAAGATAAATCCTGCATAATCTAATGGACACAAATTCATCCTGGTAGCTATTGAATATTTTACAAAATGGATTGAAGTTGTACCTCTCATCAATATCATAGGAAAACAAATTGCTACATTTATCTTGAACTACATCATCTGTCGCTATGGAATACCAATGACCATTATCGTTGATAATGGGTGACCATTCAAGAATCAAGATGTACAAGAACTCTGTGAGAAGTTCAAAATCCAGCATAGATTCTCCACACCATATTATCCATAGGGAAATGGGTAGGCAGAAGCATCTAACAAAACTATCCTAAAAATTCTTAAAAAGACAGTGAACAATGCTAGGAAAGATTGGCATATCCAACTAAATCCTGCTCTATGGGCTTACCGCACTAGTATCCGCACACTGACAGGTGCCACACCTTTCTCTCTTGTATATGGATCAGAAGCCATATTGCCAATCAAAGTAGAGATACCCTCTCTACGTGTATCACTAAAAGGACTCATCCTAGATGAAGAACAAAGAGTATCTAGACTGCAAGAGTTAGAACTAATCCATGAACGCAGACACAATGCCTTTGATCATCTAAAGGTATATCAGCAAAGAATGTGTCAGAGCTATAATCATAAGGTCAAACCAAGAATCTTTCAAGTTGGAGAACTAGTGCTAAAGGAAAATTCATGCAACCAGGCAGATCGAGAAAAGAAAGGAAAGTTTGAACCAAACTGGTTAGGTCCATTTGTGGTCACAACAGTATTTGGATAAGGAGCATATCAGCTATCAACATAGGATGGAGATCAACTCAAGGAACCTATCAATAGCATGCACCTGAAAAAGTTCTATGTCTAAAAAATCAGAAAAAAATAAAAAATAGTGAAAAATTAGAAAAATCAAAAACAAGGAAAAATCAGAAAAATCCTAAAAAAGTGAAAAAGCAAAAAATTAAAAAAAAATCAAATATCAAAAAATGTGCAATAAAAACAAATGGTGAAAACCTGGCAAACAGGTGCTATCTGTTTGCTAGCTCTTCCATCTATTAGTTCATGCATTTTTCCGCTTGCATTCATTTTCCATCAATGTTGATCATCATGAAGCCTTTATACATACGCAAGCATCCCAGGTGGCTTCATACCATGGTTTGGATCATTGGATATATCATAACAACTTTGCTTCTAGGCTTGGGGTAAAATCTTACACCTAGTTGGGGGTAAACTCTTGATCATTTTGAGCTTAATCAAATAAGTAGACCAAACGGTTAGACAAATCTTATCAAGCATAAACTGAGACACATCTAACATTGAACATAAGATCAAACTATCTACTATCAAGCTATCCCGAAGTCAATCTAAGCACATCACACACTTTTCAATGGATAATATCTTTTTGGCTCATGATTGTTCAACTTTTCTATATTGCTTTGCGCTATCATGATTTCTAAGTGACTCCGGGATGTCATTGACTAGAGGAACAAGGAAGAAACATGATATTTTTCTTGTCTACAATCTGAAAATTAATCATTAATATGTGCAAATTTCTCTCGACACATGATCATCAGAATATCATTGAAGACATTTCCAATTTGCATATTGAAATGATTAATACTGTCTGTTTTATGCAAACAACACTCAGGTCATCTCGGTTCAATTATACCTCGAAGCTTGTGTTAACTTGCTATATCAAAATCCAGGAAAGAAGTGCTCAGGTCATCATGGTTTAATTATACCATCAATGTTTGCACTCACTTCCCACATTTCAAAAGCTCAATGATGACAAAAACGCAAAATAATCCAATGACTGGTCCGGTCGTAGCTTTGCATTCCATTGTATTTCATTTGCATTTTAGTTTGCATTTCATTCTTGCATGGATCCCAAAAGCTCCTTTTATCCAAGGTCAAATCTATCGCAGGAATCATCAAAGTATCATCAAAAGTGTATACATAATCAGAATGATGATTCATATCTCTCTAGATATTGTCAACTCAGCAAAAATCTTATGCTATCTTCCTCAATAGAATCAACATTAGCATATCCAAAAATTTCTGCAACTTGATATCAACAAAATGTCAGTTCTTTGTCTAATCAACCTTATCAAATCAAATCAATCAATCAAACCTAATCAATTCTATCACATCTTATACAGGATGAATCCTTCCTGAAACCAGATGATCTGATTCTGATTCATGTCTTATATAGGATGTATCCTTCCTGAAACCAGACGTTCTGATCATGTCTTATACAGGATGAATCCTTCCTAAAACCAGACACTTTGATCATTGTTGTCTTATACAGGATGAATAATTCTTGAAACCAGACTGAATCTAATCAATCAAGATTTTTCAATCTTACCGATCTAGGCAATCAAGCTAATCAAAGAACTTGCACTTTCATCAAACAATAGTTGTAGAAATCAAATCAAATCTATCAGGATATCAATCTCGCAAAAACTCCAAAGATTAATTATCTCAATTGATCTCCCGAGGGGGCATCATCAGACTAGGGATTTAGCAATCAAGACCTGGGGCATCCTATCAAATCAATACCATCATCAAAATGAGATTATTCTTTGAATCAATGCGTCATCACACCTCGCTTCAAAGAGGGGCAAAATGTATACACCTAAAAATGGTCTGAAGATAATTAATCAAATAAGCAATTACTCAATTAATCTCCCTCCCCAATTTAATTGAATTCACTAAGCAATTTGATTAAATCTCTCTGTCATCTACTTATTAATAAATCTAAGGATTTATTAAATAGGTTCATTTCATTTCACCCCTTTAATTAATTGATTCCCCCCATGCAAAATCATTTCTTCTAATTCCCTAATTAATTAAAACAAATCAAATCATGAGTTGTTGAGAGTAATTAGCCATTTTCCTAATATTTGAATTTTTAAATTCAAATTCTCCTAACACACTCCTAATCCTAACCCATTCTACCTACCACCATGTCCCCTTTCATCCAACATCTTCTAGAACATTTGTGACACTTGTCACTAAGTGTTCCCTTTAATCCAACTCCCTTTGCCATCTTCCTCCAATTTAACCATTGATATTTTCAGATCAATCTCAACCATTGATTCATGCCAACTCACCCCTAGCCTTGGAAAATCCTATAAATAGACTTCATTTTGAGCAATATGGATCCCATCTCATTCGTAGCTTAAGCATTGTTACTATAGGCATCTAACTTCTAGTTTATTATTTCTTAGCAATGTTATCATGCTCATTTTAGTTTAATTGCATCTTCATTCTAGTTCATTTTCTAGATCAATCATGAATTCATACAACTTAATCATGCTATTCTTGCTAGATCATGCATTTTCAGCATTCAAATCCTCCATCTAAGTGTAGTCAAGTCATTGGAATTTGCATACTAAGATCTGAGAGAAACATTCATACTCGCATTTACTAGGAGGCAATAAGTCGATTAGCTATGGTTTTGTCTTTCATTGCTTCAATTTACTAACCATTGCTTATAATGATTTATTGAGTGCATTGTGGTTGCAGGTACAGGTACATTTCACAGAGCACGACATTAAGTAGTATTGGCATTGCTTTTTATATTGTAATAATGGTTCATCTTGCCCCTCGAAACACCATATGACCCCTTAGGACACCATACGACCCCTTAGGACACCATATGACCCCTTAGGACACCATACAATGCCTTAGGACATCATATGGTCTTACTTGGGGTCGTATAGTGTGATAAGGGATCTTAAGGTTTCGTTAGTGGTCATGTGGGGTCCTAAGGGGTCATATGGTGTGCTAAGGGCTCGGGTGATCTGAACTCATTTTTGTAAGTAGTATTGAAACTGATTTTAATATTTTAATAATGGTTCATCTTTCCCCTCAAGACACCATATGATTCCCTAGGATACCATACAACCCCTTAGGACACCATAAGACCCTTTAGGACATCATAAGATACCTTAGGATATCATATAGTCCTTCTTGTGGTCATATGGTGTGCTAAGAGAGAGAGAGAGAGAGAGAGAGAGAGAGAGAGAGAGAGAGAGAGAGAGAGAGAGAGAGAGAGAGAGAGAGAGATGTGCTAAGAGAGGGAGGGAGAGGGAGAGAGAAAGAGTGGGGATGGGAAAGGAAGGAAGATAGAGGGGGGAGGGAGAGAGACGATGGGAAAGGAAGTGAGATAGAGGGGGAGGGAAAGAGAAAGAGTGTAGAGAGAGAGAGAATAGGAAAGGAAGGGAGATAGAGGGGGAGGGAGAGAGAAATAGTGGGGATGGGAAAGGAAGGGAGAGAGAGAGAGAGAAAGGAGGGAGAGAGAGAGAGAGAGAGAGAGAGAGAGAGAGAGAGAGAGAGAGAGAGAGAGAGATGGGGTATAGAAGAAGGGAGAGAAGGGAGCATACTGGTTTATTATTTTCATCCTTGGACCTCATGCTTACTCTCAGGGGATGATCTTAACTTATTTTTGTAAGAATTATTGGCACTAATTTTTATATTGTAATAATGGTTCATCTTGCCTTGCAGGACACCATATGACCCCTTAGGACACCATACAACCCCTTAGGACACCATACACCATCTTAGGATATCATATGGTCCTACTTGGGGTCATATGGTGTGCTAAGGGATATTATGATGTTGTTAGGGGTCATGTGGGGTCCTAAGGGGTTGTATGGTGTGCTAAGGGCCCAAGTGATCTAAATTTATTATTGTAAGGAATATTGGCACTAATTTTAATATTGTAATAATGGTTCATCTTGACCCTCAGGACACCATATGACCCCCTAGGACACCATACGACCCCATAGGACACTATATGACCCCTTAGGACACCATGCGATGCCTTACGATATCATATGGTCCTACTTGGGGTTGTATAGTGTGCTAAGGGATCTTATGGTGCCCTTAGGGTTCATGTGGGATCCTAAAGGGCCGTATGGTGTGCTAAGGGTCCAAGTGATCTGAACTTATTTTTGTAAGCAGTATTGAAATTGCTCTTTATATTGTAATAATGGTTCATCTTGCCCCTCAACACACCATACAACACGTTAGGATATCATATGGTCCTACTTGGGGTTGTATGGTGTGCTAAGGGTATTATGGTGTTAGGGGTCATGTGGGTTCCTAATGTGGCCACACATGTGTTAAAACACCATATGACCCCTTAGGATGCCATACAACCCCTTAGGACATCATATGGTCCAAAAGGGTTGTATAATGTGATAACGGGTCATATGGTGTTATTAGAGGTGATGTGGAGTCCTAGTGGTGCCACACATGTATTACAACACTATATAACCCATTAGGACACCATATGACCCCTTAGGAAATCATTTGCTCCTAAGGGATCATGTGGTGTTCTTTAGGGGTCACATGTTGTTAGGGGTCACATATTGTTAGGGGTCATGTGGGGTCCGAATTGGGCCATGCATGTGTTACAACACCATATGAACCCTTAGGATATCATACATGGTCCTAAGGGGTCATATGGTGTCATTGGCGGTCATGTGGGGTCCTAATGGGGCCACACGTGTTAGAACATCATATGACCCCTTAGGACATCATACAACCCCTTAAGATATCATATGGTCCCAAGGGGTCATGTCATGTGCTAAGGGTTCATATGGTGTCGTTAGGGGTCTTCGGGGTCCTAATGGGGCCACACATGTTTTAGAATACCATATGACCCCTTGAGACACCATACAACCCCTCAAAACATCATATGGTCGTAAGGGGTCATGTGATGTGTTAAGGGGTCATATGGCATCGTTAGGGGTCTTGTGGGTTCCTAATGGATCTCCACATGTGTTAGAACACCATATGACCCCTTAGGACACCATACAAGCCCTTAGGACATCATTTGGTCCTAAGGGGTCATGTGGTATGCTAAGGGGTCATAGGGTGTCGTTAGGGGTCATGTGGAGTCCTAATGGTGCCACACATGTGTTACAACACCATGTGACCCATTAGGACACCATATGACCTAGGTTAGGACATCATATGCTCCTAAGGGGTCATGTAGTGTTCTAAGGGGTCACATGATATCATTAGGGGTCGCGTGGGGTCCTAATTGGGCCATGCATGTGTTACATCACCATATGACCCCTTAGGATACTATACATGATCCTAAGGGGTCATATGGTGTCATTGGGGGTCATGTGGGGTCCTAATGGGGCCACACATATGTTAGAACATCATATGACCCCTTAGGACATTATATGGTGTGCTAAGCGACCTTATATGATGTCATTAGGGGTTATGCGAGGTCCTGAGGGGGAGAGAGAGGTAGAGAGAGATATTTAAAGAGGGTAGGAATACAATGTTCTAAGATATTAAAAAACAATATATATGCATATATTTTACACACATATATGTATTCATACACATACATATATGCATACCTACACATACACATATTATATATATACATACATATTATATATACCTATTATATATACATATATATACATATTATACATATACATATATGTATACATACACATACACATTATATACATATATATGTATATCTATATATTAGGTTGTCTTTATGTTGACATAACTTATAAGGGTTTTGTTCTCTCTAAAATTTGCATACGCATTTTTGTTTCTACAAACCCCATATGTGCTATTACTTAAACAAAACTTGTACACATTTAATGTGTTTAGGCTTGTGAATAGGCTTGGATGACAAGGCTGAGGGTTGGAAGTTTAATTTCCCTCCATTTCCCTCCTTTTTGACATGTTTTGTTTTATCAAATTGGTTTCTCGACTTTGTCAGCTTCAGGTTTACACCTCACCAACTGGATATTTCTAAAATTGCCACCATATTTTCACCCATCTTCTGAGCTTTCTAACCATTTTTTTTTAAAATTTGGACAACAATAACATATTAATCTTGAATTTCTTTTACCAGTGTCTCCATAGTTCTCAAAGACATATGTGTACCATTTTTTTAATAACTTTTTATCTACGTATCCACATTTTAAAAATTTATATATTATTATATTGCACTTAATTCTTTACACTTTTAAAAAAAGTTGCACTTTCAATTATCTTGGTGCAAGTTATGCTTCGCGCACAAACAAGTACCTGATTTTCAAGATGTGCCCGATTCAAAAAATCATAAAAAAAAAATATTGAACAAAAAATTACAAAAAAATACACAACTTATAGTTTTCATTTGTAACAATCTTTCTACAAAAGGATTTGTCAAATACTAAATTTAACTATGACTATTTTGATGCGCACGTTAGACACTATGTTATATTTTTTAGAAAAAATCAAGATCTAATTTTCATGCACGAAGGATTTGAATCCCTTAATATTATCCAATTTTGAAATAAATTAGTAGTTTGGAAACTAGATTCAGAGTTCTACAATCTTTGTTCTTTGAGTATCTTCATATTTTGAGTGGATGACTATCAAATTTATCCTCCAAGTTTAGGTTTAGCTGATTTCAGAAGAAAAAAAAAGTGTCCACTTATACCCCCTTTTTTCACACCATCTTGGTGTACTTACCCTATCACTCCATCCATCCTAGTTTGGAACATATAACTAATGGGAAAGGAATAGATGTATCTTTAGAAATGAAAAAAATGATTTGAAGACAGTCTTAAACAATATAGAGAATTCAATTTCTAAATTAGTTAAGGCATACACAATAAAACACAAGAAGATTGATTCGTTATTCACTTCTTGTAAGCTTTTAAACAAAAAGGAGATTAGATGGAAACCCCCCAAGAAAAAAATTTGCAAGCTTAATTTTGATGGTGCCTCGAAGGGAAATCCGGGGACTTTCGGAATTGGTTATGTCATTGGAAATGATAGAGGCTTAGTCATCAGCTAGCATGGCTAGACTTGCCAATTGCACAAACAATGTAGTTGAAGCTCAAGCCCTCTTGTTTGGTATGAAGCTTGCAATCTCCTCCAAGATGGAGAACTTAATCATTGAAGGGAACTCCATGAACACAATATTGTCTTAAAAGGACAAAGATGCATCAAGTTGGAAAATAGATTATATTAATGTTCAAGAAGTTAATTTGTTAATGTTGCAGCTAGAAATTTTTGGTATTGTCCATTTCTATAGGGAAGCAAATCGAGTTGTAGATCATCTCCAACAAACTTGGGATGTTTGATTTTAGAAGGGAATTTTTTTTTAGTCAAAAGTTGTTTTCAAAAGTGAATGATGATATTGTTGTCATTCCCATTAACTAATTTCTATTTGGTATCTAACTCTTGTTTGTTCTCTGTGCAATTGTCTCGTGGACTCTCTTCCCCTAATCATTGTGCGTTTTTTTATTTTGTTGGCGGATACATTTTCAAGGCTCTCATCTTTACCATAATATTTCTGCAGCTACTTTGATACCTACTCATATCCTTTCAAGGCTAATATAATCTCTAAGTGATTCAACTTAGTACCATTTATCATGTGCATATTTATTTGTTGCATGCCTCATTACGATACTCATTGTGTTCTCTCTGCTTAATTACTTTGGCTGATATGGCATGTGGACAGTTGGTGTAAAGATTAAAATGAGTAGAGAATCGAAAATAAAATAGTAGAAAAGAAAACACACAACACAAGGTTTAACATGGTTCACCACTAAGTGGCTACGCCCACCAGAAACGCAAGGAATTATCTTATTAACCAAATATCCAATACACAATACATCCAATATGGGCTGCACTTAGCTATTTATATAAACATATCATATACGAAATGAAGAGTCTGGGGAAGACAAATAGTCATGTGATCATTGAGCTTCATATACCCAACAATCTCCCTTGTGAAGGCCAATTGGCACAACCACACATTGGCATCCCTACTTCCATGTTCGATCTCACATTCAAACCAGACCTAGTGAAGATTTTAACATTGCCAAAATTTGTTCAAGAAAACTTTGAATGAACCTTCTCCAAATTCTATCAGATTTAATAAAATTTAAAAGTTGAACTTCTTCTATTTGAAAAAAAAAATTCCTCCTTACTGAGGTGAGGATACTTTTCCTCTTCCTTTACGCCAGTCGTCAATATTGCCTCCTCCCTATTCGCATAAAAAAACTTCTTCGGAATATTATTCCACAAATCCAACATGTTCTCTTCCATTTGCAATGATTTGTTTACCTCCTTCATGCGAGGCTGCTCATTATCCACGTTGATACTATCATCCACATCCATCCAATCAAGTTGGTGAGTCTTAATGGATTCTGGTCGGGAGAAAACATCTTCCTTCTCTCCTTGCAATGCCTAAAACCACTTGGAGCGATGCCCATTGTCCTTTGGTCTTTTCAATGGTCACTTTCGCTTCAAACTAGAAAATCATCTTTGCACTTCTTCATCTAAGTCCATAGATTCGTAGTCTTCTATGAAATTATCTATGCAAAGGTTGTCCTCAACATCATGGGAGTGCCTCTTTATTTTTGTCAAGGCCATGCCATCTGCAGAGCTCTCCGAAGTCACAATTTTTGCCAGGCTTCCTTGCCCTACTACCTCACTACAATTTGCATCCTCCTCATCCTAGGAGTTAACAACAAATTCAACTTGGGTCTCCGATGGCATACACTCTTCCTCTCGCACTCCGACCGAGACATCATTACATTCAACCTTCACCACACGAATGCCTACAACTTCCCAACCATTAACAGTTTGGCCAATAAGTGCCAAAGCTGGCTCAAGGGGAGAGCAAATAAGAATCCCAACATCCTTCTCTTTCATTGGATTCTCCTCTTCAATTGAGTTCCCCTCTTTCTTCTAGCCATCCCACCAGTGTACAGAGCACCTGAAGCATAGTTTTACATGGAACATAAAACTGCCATAGAAGTTATAAATTTTACCTTCTCTTTCTTCCCCCATCTCTACTCAAGCCATCATGGCTCTAATACCAATTGTAAAGATTAAAACGAGCAGAGAATCGAAAACAAAACAGTAGAAAAGAAAACACACAACACAAGGTTTAACGTGGTTCACCACTAAGTGGCTACATCCACCAAAAATGCAAGGAATTGTCTTATTAACCAAATATCCAATACACAATACATCTAGTATGGGTTGCACTTAGCCATTTATATAAACATATCAGATACGAAATGAAGAGTCTGGGGAAGACAAATAGTCATGTGATCATTGGGCTTCATATACCCAATAGTTGGCACCTTTTATTTTTCCTCTGCATGTGTGTTTGCAAGATCTCAAAGCTTAATTTTGGTGTGCGGCCTATGTGGAATATTGGCTCACTAATCACATAGACTACACTCCTCATTGGTACAACATTCTTATGTCACCTAAAGCTCACATTGTAGATTGGCATGATGGTTGTTGAGTAGATTCTCTGTTTAGTACAACATTCATGTGTCCCTCCTGCCACCTTATTTTCTGCACACAACCTCTCATTTGCATTCATAGTGTTCGCAAGATAGTTGTTCATTTATGGATCCTCTTCTATTTAGGGTTCTTTATATTTCCTCATGTTGGATAGATTACACAACTCTGTGATATCCATCTCATGTGCAAGCAAACTTAAATATCCAAGGTGAGTTGAAAATGGTATTGCTCATCTTAATTTCAATATGGCTTTCAAAGTGTTATTGCAGGGAAAGTATGTGGATGTTCTTCCAGGGGGAAACATTTCTCTCTTCATTGTGTCTTCGACCTCCTCTCTCCATTGTAACAACAATGAAAGGGCCATTATCAATGTCCAAGGAGTAGATTGGTTGCAAGGAAAAAAAAATTACTGCCTTGGGAGGCAACTTCAAGGTTTGCCTTGGTGATCATGGATATATCTTGATCTACAAACACTACAAAACTTCTCATTGGTAATTTCGTTCATCCTTCACTATATACTTGGGAGGGTGTTTCGATAACTTTGGTACAATCCAATATTTTTGTAGGTCCTCCACTGGTTGGTGGTTTCTTGAACATAGCTGAGTTATTAGAAAGAGCCCAAGGTCAATTTTTATCTCCATGATCAATGGTTTGAAGTCAGGTTTCATAGGCCTTTTTCACTCTTAGATTCAGTAGAACAAAAATCTTATCAGTGATCCCTTGCTTTCCTCTTCATTTTTTAATTTTGATGCCATTCGAGAGCTCCTTGGTCATGTAGAGATAGATCCCCATGGATACCCATCTTCATTCCCCAAGCCTTCAAATTTAGCATCTTCTGAAGAGTCCTCTAATAGGAAATAATCATGTTGAATAATTTTATATTCTAGTTGTTGTTAAACCAAATTTAATAGATACATATTTAAGAAAAGTTAATCACTCTCTCTCACACGAACTCACACACTCACGCGCGCACGAGAAGGACAACTTAAACTACTATTTCCCTTGTCTATTTATTCTTCAATTCCCCTACATTCTATTCTATTGTATTGCCTTTTGTGCTTCTGTCTGCCCTTGTTTGCCCTACCATGGCTCCTCGTTTGCTCTTTCCTTTAATGCTTTCCTTTTTTAAAATCTTCGTTCTTGCTCAATCTGTGAATCATCATCATCAACAACAATTGCTCTTGCAATTTAAAGCAGCCATTACTAACAATAACAACGCTTCTCTGCCGGACTGGACTCCCCTTCACCCTCTGTGCAATTGGACCGGCGTTACTTGCCATCCCTCTTCTCACTCTCTCCTTGCCCTCGATTTATCCCAAATGAATTTTGACGGCACCATTTCTCCTGTACTCGGGAATCTTTCCTCTCTTCAATCCATTGATCTCTCCCAGACTGCCCTCACGGGTACCATTCCACCTGAACTCAGTCACCTATCTCGTCTGCAAAAACTCCGGCTGTTTCGTAATAAATTACAAGGAACAATTCCCCCCTCTCTTTCCGGTTGCCGCAGTTTGTATAACCTGGCACTCTCTTACAACCAACTGCATGGCAGCATTCCATCCGAGCTGAGTCTCCTCGCAAGATTGAGGTTCCTTTATTTAGGAGCAAACAATCTCACCGGTACCCTTCCCAGCTCTCTAGGAAATCTGTCTGTCTTAGTTGAATTACATTTGGCAGAAAATGATCTCACAGGTACCATTCCCAGCTCTTTAGGAAATCTGTCTGCCTTAGTTGAATTAGATTTGACAGAAAATGATCTCACAGGTACCATTCCGCCCGCTCTGTCTGCTTGTCGCAGTCTGTATGATCTGAGACTCTCCTCTAACCAATTACATGGCAGGATTCCGCCCGAGCTTGGACTCCTCACAAGATTGAAGATCCTTAATTTGGGAGGAAATGATCTCACAGGTACCATTCCCCCTGAATTGGGCATGCTCAGTCACTTGCAGATTCTTTATCTTTATATAAATAACTTATCAGGCACCATTCCTAGTTCCATAGGAAATCTGTCTGCCTTGACTAATTTAGAATTGACGGACAACAATCTTCATGGCACCATTCCCATCTTTTTAGGAAGTCTCTCAAAATTGTCTGAACTGATACTCTCCTTTAACTCACTGCATGGTAGCATTCCGCCTGAGCTGAGTCTCCTCACAAGTCTGAAGTTCCTTTATTTGGCTGCAAACAATCTCACCGGTACCATTCCTAGTTCTTTAGGAAATCTGTCCGCTTTAGTTGAATTGGATTTGTCTGGGAATAATCTGACAGGTACCATTCCAGGCTCATTTGGAAATTATTCCAGTCTCACAATGCTTTATTTGCATACTAACCAGCTCGGTGGAACGGTTCCAATGGAGCTGGGTAAATTGAACCTTCTTACCGAGCTTTACTTACACACCAATCAACTTGTTACTGACAGCAGTAAAACATTGGCCTTTCTCACTGCTCTCACAAACTGCTCCGACTTGGAAGAACTAGTAGTCTCATATAATTATTTCACTGGTACATTACCCTCATCCATAGGCCAACTGTCCTCCAAGCTCTATTTATTGCATTTGTCATACAACATGATAAGCGGCAGCATACCACAACAGATTGTCAATCTGACAAACTTAACCTTGTTAGGGTTAAACAATAATCTCATAGCGGCAATATTCCATCTGGAATGAAAAGATTCCGTAAGTTGGAAAGATTGTATTTGGGTGGGAACAAACTTGAAGGAAGCATTCCAAGTGAGATAGGTCAATTACATAATCTCGGGCTCTTACAGCTTAGTCACAACCAATTATCTGGAAAAATACCTGATTCTCTTTGTAACTCCCAACAGCTAAGACGCCTTCATCTTGATCACAACAAATTATCAGGAGAGATCCCAGTTAGTTTAAAAGGATGTCAGAGGTTGGAGCTCCTTGACTTGTCTTACAACAAACTAGGGGGAAGGATACCTCGTGAAGTAATTGCCAGCCTTAAAAGCCTGCAATTCTACCTCAATCTTTCATGGAATTCCTTGGAAGGGTCCCTGCCACAAGAGATTAGTAAAATTTCAATGGCTCAAGCCATAGACGTCTCTGAAAATCGACTTAGTGGGTGGATTCCAATTTCTCTAGGAGACTGCACAGCATTAGAGCATCTAAAGCTGTCTCAAAATACCTTTGAAGGTCCAATACCAGATTCACTTTCCAAATTACAAAATCTCCAAGAAATAGATCTTTCTGTCAATTTTTTATCAGGTCAAATACCGATATCCCTTGCAAGACTAAAAGTACTTCGCTACATGAATGTTTCTTTCAATAATTTGTCAGGGCAGATTCTAGCAATAGGATTGTTTCCAAATAGAACTGTTATAACATTGTTTATGGGAAACCTTGGCCTATGTGGCCCAGCAAATTATTCATTGCCTCCATGCCAAAATCAGACCCATGAAAAACATTCCTTGCTTAAAATTATTGTCTTATCGGTTGTTGGAACCATTGCATTTATTGTATGCTCCTCCATTATGGGAATGCTATGGAGACAGAAACTTTCAAGGAAATTATTCCGTCCTTCAAACATTATATTTCAAAGGCTCGGCTATCCAAAATTTTCTTATCAAGATCTTTTCATTGCAACATCTGGATTTGATGAGTCAAACTTGCTCGGAGTGGGGAACTTTGGATCAGTCTACAAAGGCATTTTGAGGGATGGTACGATGGCTGCCATCAAGACTCTGAATTTGCACAATGAAGAATCTGATAAGAGCTTTAACACAGAATGCAAAGTGTTAGGGAGGATTCGGCACCGTAACCTCATCAGAATCATGAGTGCATTTTACTTCCCTGATTTCAAAGGTTTGGTTCTTCAATTTGCATCTAATGGTACCTTGGAAAAGCATTTATACCCTGAAACAGACGATCAAGACGTTTGTCAATTGGGATTGGTTGAGTGTTTGAAAATTGCTATAGATGTAGCCCATGGCATGGAATATTTACATCATGATTGTCCTTTGCAACTTGTGCACTGCGACTTAAAACCTAGCAATGTGCTCTTGGATGCCAACATGACAGCCCTTGTGACTGATTTCGGTATAGCCCGTTTAATTACTGCAAACTCCATAGATTCACTGAGCACAACAACATTTGCACTCAGAGGATCTATTGGCTATATTGCTCCAGGTAATTATTTTTAGTTTAATTTATATTGTCATTATCTTTTATCTTAATAGGATTTTAAGAAATTCATGAATAAAATTAATTGCAGAGTATGGACTTGGCGGAAATGTTTCTACAAAAGGAGATGTATATAGCTATGGAATTCTGATATTAGAGATGGTTACAAGGAAGAGGCCAAGCGATGATATGTTTGTGGGAGATATGAACTTGCAAAAGTGGGTGAGGTCAGCTTTTCCAAACAGACTGGCCGATATTGTTGATGGTGGGCTACTCAGAGATGTGAATGAAAATATGGAAGAAAATAGATTTATTCTTTCTTTCATTAATATTGGTTTGCTTTGTAGCAGTGAATCACAAAGAGAACGACCTTCCATGAGAGATGTAGTCAAGACCTTGGAGAGCCTCAAAACATCTTTCATGGGAGGTGCAGCTGCTTCCAATTTAGCATATACCATATCGGACCTCCTACGCAATACCAATCCCACAGAACAATTGGCCTCTGACGGTCAAAGTTCAACTTTTTAGATGCTTATATGTTCCACTAGGAACTTTTGTCCTTTTTGTTTGCTAGTCTCAAGTTTTTCTTCCATCACAGGTTAGTCTTGTTTCATGTAAAATTCTCCGGCGGCTAAATTATAGCTGTTCGAGCTTGTAAACTGATCCAAGTCAGGTGTAACACTTGTTTGAGAAAGTATGTTGTTATCTATAGATACTTACTGAAATGACGCATTTTGTCTTTTTTACAGCAATACATCTCATAGTATTCAAAATTTATGAAAAAAATTTCTTGCCTGCCTCGATATTCATTGTTTCTGAGCTTAAAAACCTTAGATGGAGGGTAAAGCATGAATAAGAATTTAAAGGTCATTTTGTATGAATAAATGTGTAACAGTTGAGTAAAAAATGGATCATGGAGCGTCTTGTATAAACCGTTCAAATTTTAGACCTATGAAGATTTCCCAACTTATCATTTATGCAGGGAGTTTGGTCTTCTCTATTCACGTAGAGGCAGATATCTCTACCATGTAATATTTTCGCTTTGAGATAGAGATTGTAGGTTAAGAATTTGCAGTTATCTAAATAATTTGGAGCAGTTAAATTAACAATGGATCCTGGAGCTGCTTGTAGATATCCTGAGAAAAATAACAAGTGCAAAAAATTTGTAAAGAAGAACAATAATACATAACACAGAGAAAAATCTGATAAAAATATACCAGTAAAAAATCACGGTTAAATTTTGTCTTTCATATTGATTCTCAGGAATTATAGAGTTACAACAATCTCCAAACTGTACATCAAAACATGACTTCGAGCAGCCTAAAACAACCGAGTTGCAGAGTCCTACTAAATATAGTAAGTATGACTCGCACAACTGCATGTAAAACACATGTCGAAATTACTTTTTATAAAAAGTTTATTAACAAAACTTTCTATTTATAGTAAGTCTCAAAAAAATTTGCACTTCCAGACACGACATCTTTGGTGTATCGCCTAACTGCTAGCTAAGATACCCATGCTGACTCAACCACTACTAGCTAAGAGTCCAATTTAAACTTCACATTCCAACAGATATAACATAACTACATATACCCTTTAATTCAATATTAAAAATCAACAAAATATATTTTACATCACATAAATTCCAGAAAGGTTATGTAGCTACTACGAGCTCACACAACATTTTCTTAGTATTAGCATTTGGACCTTATATAACAGCAATGAAGGGATGCCTTGATTTCAATTTAATAGAAATCTCCATGTTACTCTGCAAGATACTTGATAAAGATGCTATTTGCAATAAAATCAAATAAACTAATGGACACTACAACTCTTACACAAGTCTGTTGGATTAAAACCAAATAAATTGATAAGTATTGCAGTTCTGATACCAGCCTGTTAGATTAAAATTTAAAACATACAATATTGTAGACCAAAAGAGAAAGAACAACACTCAGAGAAAGAAAGTATATATGGTTTTATATTTATCTCAAAAATATCTTTTAAAAAAACTTATATATTCTGATTACAAAAATTGTTCAGAAGCAGAATTGGAGCTGCTCGATAAATTGATGGGTTCCTGTTACCCATCTGTTTTTTTCCTGTTTTATAGCTTTTCGTAGTTATTGAGTTGTAATTGTCAGTGGTGGCAGATTTTAATTTATTTTATTTTTTAAATTTTATGGCTCCTTCTTATCGAGTTTTCTCTTGGTTGTTGTTATGGCGTGGAAAGAAAAAGAGAAAAAAAGTGATTTCAATGTTGTAGCTGGTTACTCTCTGTGCAATACATATTTTGGTTTTGTTTAATGAATTTTATATATATATAAAATCCAAAATCATAAAATTAGAATATGATTATTTCAAACCAAGAAATCCAAATAAAATCTAAAATGATAAAATTAAAATATAATTTCCAAAATCAAGAAATGTAGACCACAATAGTGACATGAAGATTAATAAGAATGAAAAATGTTATTGAGATTTGCATACAAAGAATAGAGGTTTAATTTTTATTAGTTTTTGATATTGAAAAAAATTGTGATGGTCTAGAGGGGAGTCTATGTGAATTGAGGAGGGAGTAGGAGGAATGCAAGCCCTCGAAGAAACACTAGGAAGTGTTCAAAAGGCTAGAAGCCCTTGAGGTGAGATTACAATTGGATGAGTCTGAAGAAGAATCAAAGAAATTAGTAAATGTTGCCAAGTCCTTAGACCCAAGGAGAGACTTATTGAAGCATTGAATAAAAATAAATTCATAGTAAAGGTGGCTATTTTTGAGATTTTATAGGTGAGTTCAAAGCTGATATATTTCTAGATTGGATCCAAGAATTGGATAACAACTTTTATATGGAAGACATGGATGAAGATGATCCAAAAAGTGTAAAAAAAAGTTACCTCCAAGTTAAAGTCATGTGCAACCCTATGGTGGGAAAGTATATAGTTTGAGAAGAAGACAAAGAAAAGGAAAAAAAAAAATTTGTCCTAAGATGTTGAAACATCTAAGAACTAAATTCGTACCATCAAATCACCAATAAAAAATTTTCAAATAATTTTATAATTTAAAATAAATGGACCAACTAGTGTAGACTTACACTAAATAATTTATGAGGCTTTAAATTCAAACAGGCATGCAAGAGAGTGAAGTACAAGAAACAACTCAATATGTGAATGGACTCAAATTTCAACTTCTAGATGAGCTTGTATTTGTCAAAATTCCTATTGTAGATTAAGAAAATGAAAATGCCTTACAAGTCAAAGAGAAACTAAATAATAATAATAATTAAAAAGGGTGATAGCAATCAAAAATAGGGAAAGAGGTTTCTTTAGAATCTACCATGAGTGATAAGCCAAAATGAGGCAAGACTATGGAGGTTAACTTTAGAGGAAAGGGGGAATTGGAGGCAGATAATGAGGATGACTGCCTTCTATAGATTGGAAGCCCTTATTTAAAGTATTTTAGTTGTGATGAATTCCATAAGAGCATAGACTACCCTCAAAACCACAAAAGATTGGCGATTGCCCAAGAAGAAGAAAAACCTTAGTTAAAATATGTTGAAGCTAAGTCAGGAGACAACTTGATGTTGAGAGGAACCTTAATTTATGGGGACAAAGAAACACCTAAAGTTGATAGGAAGAGGAAGAGTGTCTAATGAAAAAAATGCATATGTAAGGACAAGGTGTATAAGGTGATCATATATTGTGGATTTGTTGACAGTTTGATGAATATAAAAAGGTTTGATAATTATAGATTTTTTGCATTCCAAAAGCTAACCTAGGTTAAAAACTTTCTTGGTTAAAGAAGAGTCATGTGTGCTTCAGGATAAGTCTTGTCTTGTTGTTTTCAAAATTGGTCCATATGAGGATGAAGTGCATTGTGATGTGGTATGAATGGGTGTGTGTCATTTATTGATGGGTAGGCCTTTCAAATATGATTGAAATATAATACATCATAGTAAAGATAATACCTATGAGTTACAACATGAAGGAATTAAAGCTAGATCTTAAAACAATGGAAAGAGGAAGAAGCATTTGAAGTTGTATCTTCGTCTCTTCTAGTGAAAGATAGATTTAAGCTTCAAGATAAAAAAAAAATTCTATATCAACCAAGAAGGAAGATGATGGAAAAATTGGGAGAGAAAGAGATAAATGATTTGAAGGCTTGGTAGAGTCAAATTATGTTGTGTAGTTGCAAGGAGATTCTTCGGACAAGATCATATGTGAACTTCATAAGGTAGATGCTGAAGTTTTAGTTGATTGTATTGGGGTTGAAGGGAATAATGAATTGCAGATATATGATCATGATTATAAAACATCTTGCATGTATGTCATTAAAAATTTGTATAAAAGTGTTTGACTAACTCAGTATGAGAGTATTGATATGAAGTATTATTGGAATGAAGTAAAATATTTGAAGTCTTGAAGCCTCACACATTTCATTTGACTTTGCGTATTGCATTGGAGATTATTTTTTGGGCTAACTGTTTTGATCCTACACCTTACATCATATTAGGCCGACCTAATTGATGTTCAACATTTTGATTGTGAATGGTATATAATGAATTAAACAATTTTGGAGATGCAAGCATGTGTTGTGTGTGGTGTGCAAAGGTTTGCAAATATAAAGAGCAGTAATGAAAGCAGTTTTAGATGTGTATTAATAGTGGACTTTAATCAACATATTAAAAGATGTAGTTCTTAGCAGTTCAGTCATTTTTATATCAAATGCTTTGTATCTTTCCCTGAAGAAACCCAGATCTTTAATGTCCGTTGTAAGGAAACTTGCAACAAACTTTATGACAATTTCCACATAACCCAATTCAGATTTCAACAAAAAATAATCACATAGAATCCACATGTAAAGAATATACAACATACCCAACAAAGTTGATACAAGATATACCCTCAGAAAACCCTCATGAGGAAAAAACCTGACCTCCAAAAGAATCCATCACCATGTATTATTCAACAATGCAACATTACAATACAACTGTGAAAGCTTCTTAAACCCTAGCTATCAACAAGCAATTCATGTGAAGAAACATGTAACCACACATCCTATGCCATTCTTCCAACCTCTACAAATGCTAAACCTGGCTAACTAGCTAACCCAAACAACTACCCTTGTGGTTTCTTTTATAGACACAAGCTCCCACAAAATCACCAAGTTGTATTACATCAAAACCATGTGCTACAAAACCATGTGCAAATACCATGGGCTAACTACCCCATTGACCCCATATCTAATATTAGGCACTTTATTAAATTACCTTCCCCAATATTAAATAAATACTTGATATAATATCCCATTTTTATAATACAACTCATCAAGTGGCCCTAAGAATATTCCCAAGGAATCTCTACATGTTATGTGTGTCCATGTGAAACATCAAATAAATAATTATTACATTACATATCCATGGAAAAATAACATAATAAATAAATATTATAATGAAAATATTATTATGTAAGGTGTACAACACCTATTTTCCCAACATTCTCCCACTTGTTTTATACATTGCATAAGGGGAAATAAGTAACTACAACATGAACAAGGAACAATCCCTCTAGTACATATACCATCATGGAATCAAAGTGCTCCATGTGCTCCATCAAGATACCTGCAACAAGAAACAAAGTGACCACCATCTCATACATGAATGCTCTCACCCTCCACCATGCCACTACCACTGGGCATCAAAAGAACATCCAAAGATAAAGCTACACAATCTATCACAACGAATGAAAATTCCCATCTCAACTAATATCCAAACATAAACACTCAATTCAAAGGTATTCAATGCATTGGTAGATATCAAGAACTAATAACCATAGCTGAAATAGCACCCACAACTAGTGCCAACTCATCCTACTATCCATACCTCCAAGGCATACATATCAAGTGAATCACATATCATCAACATATATAACCAATAACATGCAACCATAATCTTCAAGTGTAATACCTGTCACATACACACATAGAAACTCCTTGCATAGGCAATGTCAAATCTGAAATGAATCCACTAATAGCATTGCATAGAAAGTGTAATCATAACCATATATTATCAAGGAACTTCCACAACAATATGAATAACCTATAAACCAATAACTTGTAAGTACACCTCTCACCACAAGTCTCCATAGCTTTCCCATTTTCTCTACAACCAACAAAAGAAAGAGATAAAGGAACCTCCATGTCATCTCCCACATGGCAATACATGAACACAAGCTAGTGAACACATAGCTCCAAACAACCTTAAATTCAACGTAATATGAAATTGAACATCCAACAAGATAACCAAGACCAAAGAGAGAAATACTCCAAATCAAAACATGTATCATGTCTTTCTACATACACCTCTAAATGCCAAGTATGTCAAGTATGATCTCCTCCATAAAACCCCAAATAAAAAGCTGTCACAACACCCAAACCTATTAAGTCCCTTGGACCTTTCAAACATATATAACATGTAATCAATATGGATGTAAGCCTCTCATAGCAAAGAATGTCAAACTAATACCATTCCCAATCTCAAGAGAATATGCCCCATAAACCATCTCTAAAACTCAGTAATCAATGAATACCATCATAGTAATTACTCAAATGCACAAGGAGATAACTAATGCCAAACATATCTCAACCGAATCCTCCAAAACTAACCATCTATCCATAACTTAAGATCCATATCTATGAAAGATAAGCATAAACATAATGCACCTAAAAGGAATAGTGGGCAATACCTCTCAATTAGTAAACCGCCGAGTAGACCAAGAGTGGGGAACAAGAATGTTCATCAAGCTATCCAAGTCATCATGACTAACACTAAGAACAATATCCTCTCAAGTCCATACCAGGCGAATGCTCCTCGGACTTCCTACTGAAACAACCAACCAAGTCCCAACACATGTCTCTAATCACGAGAGAACATCAACATCACCTATGTTTCCATGTATCCATGAGAACCTGTAATTAATCAATCCATGCCAAACTCCAAGTGCAACATAGCATCACCATGAAGTAATCAAACAAATGAACATGTACTCAATACAAAGAGAACTACCAAGATCAATGTCAAAGCTCCAACCGTAGAATCGGGAACATAAACATGACAACATGATATAACCATCTCCTCTAAAGAGATAACATGCTCCATATGAACATATCACATAAATTTACCATAAGATACCAAAACTCTAAATCGGTAATGATGCAGAGCACCATAGTTCCAAAACACATTCACTCAAGAACCCTTCAAGGTTCATTCCAAACTATTCATTTAAGGCATAAAAACAACTTCTCCATCAATATCAATCTATCATCATACTTTCATGCATGCTACAGGAGTTCATTGATGATGTCTCAAACATATCCAGTCATTTATACCTTTTCAAACCATTAAACTTCATTGTTCATTGAAAGAATCCAATTCACTATCATCAAAGTGATTGTCATTCACATGATAGTTTTCTATACCTTCACAGAGACATTAATAACTTTCAAACTAGAGTATATTTGGAAGATCTCTTCAGTGAGGCTGTACAAAACTATGTTTTCAAAGTTATATCTAAAATTAAGAACAATCCAACTGTTCATTTGTGAGTTATTCCCCCGTACTGAGACCTATTTTTAATGTCATAAACAACTCAAAAAAATTCACCATTTAGCCTGCTAGGGCATCAAATATCTCAACAAATACTTAACAAAATGAAAACAAATCCATACTCAAATTAAAACCCTCTAATTCTACTTTCATAATATGTAAGCCATTAATTTTCCAATGGTGAAATCACGAGATAACTACAAACCCTTTCTAGCAACTCCATTTAAGACAACTTAAAACCAGTTTCCACCAAAACCTTCATAACTTTCACAAATCTCCATAAAAATGACTCAAACCAAAATAAAATGAAAGTTTATTAACATATCTTTCCAATGAATCCACTTATAGGTCTTAACTCTTCCATATGAATTTGTACAAAATGCTGCAACATGACTGTTCTCAGGAAACCTGAAAGTTGCAAACAACCACTTTCACCAAAACGTGCATATCTTCTTCATTTCTTTATGAAATTGACCCAAAAAAAAATTATGAGAAAGATAATTCACCCTTCTATCTAACCATTTCTATATTATAGATTTTCTAGGCCATACATGACTGTGCAAGGCCTAGAAACAGAGATTTAACACAAGAAACTTAACAAAATGCAAGATTCAAACACATCCAAATGTTCCAAAACTTTCTCCTCCTTCTCTATTCTTCCAATAATGATTTTGTTCAACCAATACAACATATTTATAGACTATTTGGTAGTTATAAACCATCCAACTACCTTTATGACCCTTCATCTTCCCTTTTACAACTTTATGTGCAATTTTTGCACTTTTACATTTTTACAAATGTTGCACTTTTGCAATTTTCTTGCAACTTTGACACTTTTTCCTAATGACTCTCCAAATTTTAAAAACCCCCTAAACATGTCCAAATAATCTATTTAATACCTTTTACATACTTGATAGCCTTCTCATGGCCTTTTATACAATTTTGACCATCTTGACCTATAAGGGCCTATATGGACAACTAGGACATAATCAGGACTTGCTTACATTTTTAGGCTTCCAAGCCTTACAAATCATTCCAAATGGATTCAAATACATTATAAATGACCTTCAAATATCAATTATATTTCAAATTATGACTTTGACCATATATTTGCCTTACACCATGGGTGCTCCTACACCAGGTAATCAAGTGTGTACCATGATATAATATCAGCCATCCTATCAAACAACGATAACATGTCAAATGAAAGCATAAACCACACCTCAACCAAGGACTCCTTGAGTCCTCAAGATGTCAACATCCTCAAATATCATGAAGATCACCATCTCCTATAAGTGTATTTGCAAATGTGAAAGGCCCTTCTACAACAACATGATCTAAGGCCTCCTCCAACATCTACACACTAAGCAAATCATCCACCATCCAATGGTGAATATACATCACTGCTACAAGCTCCCACTGAACCATGATACCAATCTCTCTGTAGCATCATGATAACCATCTCATAAATTAAGATCATCTAGGTCTACACACATACAATTGAAATGTCAATAACATCAAGTAAACCATGAACTCCAATCCAAGAAGATAAAAAAATTGCACCAACAAATAATCAGGAACCAATCTTACACCACCATATCATCATTGTCAAAAGCTCCCACTGATAGTGTAAGAAAGCTATACATGACATCATGATAAAACAATCCTCTAATATGAGAATCAACCAAAGCCATCTAACAATCAAAGAAATGAAACTACACATCATGACCTCCCAAAAGTCAAAGAAACCATGATCCTCAACACAAAAAGATACACCACCACAACTAATTAGGAATCCAAAATCAAAACATCATTGATCAAAGCACCTACAAATCAAATCATGTCATGCCAAAACCTCTAAACACAAGAAATATACATGGCATCATGTGATCACCTCCATGAAAAAGCATCTAACTCCCAGTGTGTCTAATCTATTAGCATAACATAGTAAACAACATAAGTTATGTACCATGACTGTACCTTGTAAAAACATCTCTCCTCCTCAACATGACAACAAAATTAGAAAACCATGTGACTAAACCAAGCCACCAATCTGAATATACATCAACAATGAAAGGTCTATGGGCATAGACAACCCATATCCAAGCCATAAATGCAATCCTATAAGTATAGATCGCCTACAATGCTACACAACTTGTAGACCAAACACTGTAGCATGCATACTCAAATCAAAACAGATAACCATATCAATATGAGAGAAATCAAGATACAACATCGAGTTTTCAATGACATAGATTCCAAATCTTTTATATGTAACATGTCATAAACTCATAATGTCACCATAGTCAAAAGAACCCATAAACATCTTAAATAAATACATAAGCAGGAAAATCATCTCAAACCTGCTCCAAACCTAACCAAAACATAGTGCTCTCCAAGAGCTTTTCATCGGCTATTCGAAGTCCAAAATCTAACTCCATATGCCCAAGTTATGACCTCTCAAATCCATAAGGGTAACTCTGACTTCCAGGTAACATCTCACTACAAAAAATAGAAAAATGTGGAAAAACTAATCACATAAATGTGAAGTATGTCTAACCACCTTTCCAATGACTATAAGAACTGGAAGTTGAAAATCAGACACCATATGTCCGAGTTATGCTCCATGGAAGAAAACAACCAATTAGGCTACATTTGCACAAAATGGACTCCAAAAATTTCACCAATATGCCATAAAAATAATTTTTCAATTTTCTCCAATATGTGATGAATTATTTTTATTTAAACTTTTTTAAATTTTTTTTTTTTGATGCCACAACCAAAGCGGTATTTTTTAGCTTTTCCCTGGAGCTAAGAACCAATCAAGTAGACTCGAACCCAAGACCTCTTATGTAGGAGGCTCACAACTAACCACTGTGTTATGGGTTCATCCACAAATTTTATTTATTTTTAATTGGCAACATCAAAAATATTTATTTAAAAAGCCTTTAAAATACAAATTTTAATATTAAAAATGGCAGAATTTATTTTTTTAATGTTTTTTGTTTTTTCTCCAAATATTAATACCCACTCTGTGGGGGGACAGGTCCCGCACCCCATGGAGGTTTGTAGGTGGGTAGCCCCACATGCTTGAAGGAAGTACACCCGCAAACTATAGATACCTCTGCAGTACTACGGGGTACACCCGCTTGCGAGGTACATAATGCAAGGTCATGGGAGAAGCAAGGTGGTAGTGGCCCCCACCCCCACTAAATTTTTTTCCTCTTTTTTTTTTTTGAAAAAACTTTTCAAAATAGTCCCCACAATTATTTTTCCTTTCCGAAATTTTTTCGGAGGTAAAATATATATATTTTTTCTGACGCACTGCATAGGCGGTGCAGCCATATGGTTGTATAGTCTAAATTTTTTTGCTTCTCATTCTTTTGTCACCTAACAAGATCGAATTATATATCAAAATTCCTCTCACAATCTCCCTGATCACAACCATGGGGTTCATTTTGCCCCACAGGGTCAAATCTAAAACTTCGCCCCCAAAACCCCCAAAATGCAAAACCATGGAAACCCAATTTGGAATAAATTTCTATAAAATTAGACCTGCAACAAATACCCACAAATTTGCAAACCCACAACCCGCATCAAACCCTCATATCTTACCTTGTCTTTCATTCTAAGATATATTCATAGATTCAACACCCAGGGTTTTAACACCATAAAATCATAGCTCTGATACCACTTGTAAGGAAACTTGCAGCCAACTTTATGACAATTTCCACTAACCCAATTTAGATTTTAACAAAAAAAATCACATAGAATCCACATGCAAATAATAGACAACATACCTAACAAATTTTACACAAGATATACCCTGGGAAAACCCTCACAAGGGAAAAACCCAACCTCCAAAAGCATCCATCACCATGTATTATTCAACAATGCAACATTACAATACAATTATGAAAGCTTCTAAAACCCCAACCATCAACAAGAAATCCATGTGATCAAGCATGTAACTATAGAAACCATGCCATTATTCCAACCTCCACAAATGCTAAAGTTGGCTAACTAGCTAAGTAGCTAGCCCAAACAACTACCCTTGTGGTTTCTTTTATAGACACAAGCTCCCACAAAACTACAATGTGGTATTACATCAAAATCATGTGCAAATACTATAGGCTAACTACCCTATTGACCCCACTTCTAATATTGGGTACTTTATTAAATTGTTTTCCCCAATATTAAATAATTACAATATAATAACTCATTGTTACAATACAACTCATCAAGTGGCCCCGAGAATATTCCCAAGGAATCTCTACATGTTACACATCCATGTGCAACATCAAATAAATAAATATTACATTACATGTCCATGAGAAACTCATGTAATAAATAAATATTAAACTTACAAACATAATTATGCAAGGTGTACAACACCTATTTTCCCAGCATCTATAAGTCTTTTTTGTATATTTCTGCGAGGTTTTATGCTTAGGTCTTGCAAGTCCACATCAAGGGCATGTTAGACAGTTCAAATAACCAGAAGACAATTGAGAGGGGGGGTGAATCAGTTGTCACATATTACCAAAACCATTAGCAATTAAAAATTTAATACTGGAACCCAAAACATTAATACTGGAATAGCAGTTAAACCAATTAAGAATAAACAATCATCATAGAATAAATACCATCTAGATGACACCAAGATTTATATGTGGAAAACCCAGTAAAGGGAAAAACCATGATGGGAAGCCTACCCACAGTCAGATTATACTTCTACAGTAAGTATGTGAATTACAATTGAGGGGCCTGCACTTGCAGGAAGGCCAACAGCCTAGAGCGCATTTCTCATCACAAAAGGAGCCTCACTGACTACATAGAAACCTAGACTACAATCCGGAGAAGTCTTGAACTGCAAAAGATAGCATCTCCCATGCCTGAGTACAATTCTAGTTAAGCTCAATACCAGAGGACTAAATTCTCTTACATAAACCCAGTTCAATCTCCAATAATTGACCAAATCCTCTGCCTGAATGATATTACATTATTTGCACATTACATTCGTTTCTCATATCCATGTATCTACCATATGATCTACAATGAGACCTTACATCTTTATATACAAACCCTCGACCATAAACAATTAGGTCGGCCACTAGATAATAAACCAATTACATTATTACAAACCATGTCGGTCTTAGACCAAACAAATAATATCCAATACGTAAGACATCCCAGAAACACATCAAGAGGTCCAATTCACACGTTACATTAAAATCGGTCCATAACCTATATCAACCGAGACCTAGTATAAGTCCACACGCTACAACAATGATCTCCATCCATCAAGTCTCAAACATGATCACCAACAATATCCTAAAACTCCACTAGAAGCTACACCAATAACACTTATTCAATTCATCAAAGTGTTAGATAGTTCAAATAACCGGAAGACAACTAAGAGGGGGGTGAATAAGTTGTCACTGATTAAAGGAACCATTAGCAATTTAAACTTTAATACCAGAACCCAAAACATTAATACCAAAATAGAAGATAAAACAATTAAGCATAACCAATAATCACAAAATAAAATCCATCCACACAACACTAAGATTTGTACGTGGAAAACCTGGTAAAGGGAAAAACCGCAGTGGGAAGCCTACCCACAGCCAGACAATACTTCTACAGTAAGTATGTGAATTACAATTGAGGGACCTGCACTTGTAGGAAGGCTAATAGCCTAGAGCACACTGCTCATCACAAAAGGAGCCTCATTGACTACATATAAATCTAGACTACAATCCGAAGAAGTGTTGAACTGTAAAAGATAACATCTCCTATGCACGAGTACAATTTTGGTTAAGCTCAATACTAGAGGACTAAATCCTCTTGCATAAACCCAATTCAATCTCCAATAAGCGATCAACTCCTCTTCCTGAATGATATTACATTATTCGCACATTACATTCATGTTAGACAGTTCATATAACTGGAAGACAACAGAGAGGGGGGGGGTGTGAATCAGTTGTCACAGATTACCTGAAGCTTTAGCAATTTAAAACAATAATACCGGAATAGCAGTTAATTCAATTAAGTATAAATAATAATCATAGAATAAAGCCATCCACACAGCACCAAGATTTGTATGTGGAAAACACGATAAAGGGAAAAACCATGGTGGGAAGCCTACCCACAGTCTGATAATACTTCTACAGTAAGTATGTGAATTTACAATGAAGGAGCCTACACTTGCAGGAAGGCCAACACCCTAGAGCACACTGCTCATCACAAAAGGAGTCTCACTGACTACATATGAATCCAGACTACAATCCGGAGAAGTGTTGAACTGCAAAAGCTAGCATCTCCTATGCTCGAGTATAGTTTGGGTTAAGCTCAATACCAAAGGACTAAATCCTCTTACAAACCCAATTCGATCTCTAGTGATCAATCAAATCCTTTTCCAAAATGATATTACATTATTCTCACATTACAATCCTTGACAATGACCTCTTACATTAACCACGATGGTCTACCATGAGATCTTACATCTTATTTATACAAACCCTCGACCATAAACAACTAGGTCGACCACCAAATAATAAACTAATTAAATAATTACAAACCATGTCGACCTTAGACCAAAACACATAAGATATCCTAGAAATACAACAATAGGTCCTATCCACACGTTACATTAATGTCGGTCCATAACCTAGATCAACCAGGACCAAGTATAGGTCCACACGCTCCAACAATGATCTCCAAATGTCAAGTCTCACCAGAAGTTGCACCAACACCAATTATGCAATGCATCAAAGATCTCCACAAAAAGCTCTATTGGTGATTTCCTCGCAAGAACCAGAAACCCATCTTCTAAGTAAGTAGGATAGCATCCAATCACCAGACCAAAACCAACTAACCAAATATGAGTATAAGCATCATGAACAAGCCAATTCCATCACCAGATTGTACTGGAGTCAACTAGATCATGTCGGATCCAAGTTAACCAAAAAGTACTCAACCTACCGGGACTAGAAGGATGTCGATAAAGTATCTAGACAATTAGCATTGATATCAATGAAAAAAAATCAATGCAACACGTAATCAATTCCACCAAATGTCTAACAATCTCCCCCTTTGGCATTGATGAAAACATTAGATGTGAAAAACATATAAGTACCAAGAAATGCCAAACAAGTCTCCCCCTGTGGAAGACAACCAATGATCTCTTGCATGTAGGTACTCTCCCCCTTTGAATAATATCTCTGTAAAGTTCTGAATTTCTTTTTCACATCACTATCTCTCCCCCTTTGACATCAATGCCAGAAATCTGACCGAAATATCAAAGCAAAAACATAAGCCTTTGAATCTCAAAGCTGAGTACTCCCCCTAAGCAGTAGCATCCCACATCAGTGCTCGAATAAATAGTATCTTTGATAATGCATACCGAACTGATGCCAAAATACATCAATTAAGTCTCTATTGGAGGGGCAAAAACCACCAATCTGTCTCTCAGGTACTCAAATGATTCTTTGGATAAGGGTTTAGTGAAAATATTTGCAATATGTTCTTTAGTGTTCACATAAACCAGTTTAACTGCATTTTCCTCCACATTCTCCTTCAAAAAGTTATACTTGATATATATGTGCTTTGTCTTAGAGTGAAATGTTAGATTCTTTGATATATCAATAGTAGCAGAGTTATCACAGTGATAACTACCGGTGCATCACAATCCACCTTTTTATCCTTCAACATTTTCTTAATCCATAAAACTTGTGTACAATTAGTAGCAACAACAACATACTCAGCTTCAATAGTTGATAAAGAAGTACATGATTGTTTCTTGCTGATCCATGAAAACAACTTCTTTCCAAAAAAGAAAGCTCCACTAGAAGTACTTTTTTGGTCATCAACATCTCCAGCTCAGTCGGCATCTGTATATGCACATAACATAAAGTTATCATCCTTAGGATACCACAAACCATATTCTGATGTACCTTGCAAGTATCTAAAAATCCTTTTCACCGTTGTCTCATGATTTTGTCTAGGATCACTCTAAAATCTTGAAACAATACAAACAACATTCATAATGTTGGGCCCAGTCTAAGTCAAATAAAGTAGACCTGCAATCATATATTTGTATCTTGTAGGATTTATCGGTGCAAAAACATCTTTCCTTGTCAATTTCTTACTTGTAACCATAGGTGTACTTGCCGGTTTAGAATCTCTCATACCAAATATCTTCAACAATTCCTTAGCATACTTAGTTTGGTAGATAAAAATTCCTTTATTGGTTTGAGTAATCTACAAACCTAAGAAAAATTTCATCTCACCAATCATAGACATCTCAAATTCTTTCTCCATGTTCTTAGAAAATTCTATGCATAGTTTATCTTCACCTCCAAAAATAATGTCATCAACAAATACTTCAATAATCAGTATGTCATCATCAGTGATTTTATAATATAAATTATTGTTAGCACCACCCTTAGTAAAATCAAGCTTCAAAAGATATTTATCCAACCTTGCATACCAAGCTCTAGGTGCTTGTTTCAATTCATACAAAGTTTTCCTTAACTTGCAAACCATACCAGTATCATCTGATAGTGAAAAACCATCAAGTTTCTCAATATAAACTTCCTCAATCAAGATTCCCATTCAAGAATGCACATTTAACATCCATCTAATAAACCTTGTAGTTTTTATAATTGACATAGGCAAGAAATAATCTTACAACTTCAATCCTAGCTACCGGTGCAAAAAATTCTCCATAATCAATTCCTTCCTTCTGTGAATATCCTTTACAAACCAATCTAATTTTATTCCTTATATCTTTACCATCCTCATTCAATTTATTCCTAAAAACCCATTTACTTCCAATAACATTTTTATTTTTAGGCTGGGGAACTAAAGTCCATGTGTTATTTTTCTCAATCTAATCTAATTCTTCTTCCATAACTTTTAACCAAAATTCATCTTTACATTATTCAATTACTGATACCGGTTCAACTTGTGAAATTAAACATACCTCATTAGTTGCCAGTCTTCTTCTTGTCATCACTCCATTGCTCTTATCCCCAATGATTTGATCTTCAGAATGATTCAATCTCACATACCTAGGAGTCTTCTGACTCTCTATTCCTCTTCCCTATTCTTCAGTTACTATAGAATTCTTTGATGTTTCTGGAGTAACTGGTTCAACTCTTTATTCCGGTAAAGGTGCTACCAGTTTAGATATATAATCATTTCCACTGTCGGTTCCTTCTCATAAATTTTGTTTTGTCTTTTTCTTGGCTCATCTACTTTGACATTAGCACTCTCCGCTATTCTCGACAATCTCTTGTTATAACATCTATATGCTTTTCTTTCATTATAATAACCAAGAAATATGCCTTCATCACTTCTAGGATCAAATTTCCCAATAGTATCATCTCTCCTAATATAATATTTAGTACCAAATATTCTAAAATACTTAACTGTAGGTGTATTGCCAAACCATAATTCATAAGGTGTCTTACCAGTTTCTCCTTTGATATGTACTCTATTGAATGTATAAACTATCGTTCTCACTACTTCTCTCTAAAAGGTATGAGGTAGACTAGCTTCCATCATCATTATTCTCACAACATCCAAGATAGTTCTATTTTTCCTTTGCACAACTCCATTCTGCTGAGGTGCTTGGGGAGCAGAAAATTGTCTTCTTATGCCATGTTTCTCAAAAAAGTTATTAAACTCACCGGATGTGAATTCTCCACCATGATATGGCCTCAAACATTTGATCTTCAATCCTATCTCAGTTTCCACTTTAGCCTTAAAGATTTTAAACTTTTCAAATGCTTCATATTTTTCTCTCAAAAAAGTAACCCACGTCATTCTAGAATAATCGTCAATGATTAGCATGAAAAATCTATCACCATGAAAACTTTTAACTCTAGTAGGGCCACATAAATCAATATGAATAAGATCAATAACATCATTTGATTTATCTTGTATACTCCTGAAAGAGGTTTTGATGTGTTTACCCATTTGACATTCTTTAAATACCATATTATACGACTTCATAATCTTAGGTATATCTCTAACAGCCTTAGTTGAACTAATCTTCACAATGCAATCAAAATTCACATGACATGGTCTTTTATGACGTAACCAACTCTCATCCATTTTTGTAATCAGACATGTCTTCTCACCGGAGTTCAAATGAAATATGTTACCTTTTGTCTACATACCAGTTGCAATCTCCAAGTCAGATCCATTAATGATTTTGTATTTTTCATCCTTGAATTATAATTGAAATCCCTTCTCTACCAATTGTCCTACACTCAAAATATTATGCTTCAAACCTTCAACATAATAAACATTGTCAGTATTTCTCTTACCATCCAATGATATAGTTCATTTTCCTTTAATCACACATGTCCTGTCATCTCCAAATCTAACTAGTCCACCATCAATTTCTTGCAAAGATAGAAACTTCCCTTTATCTCTAGTCATATGATGTGAACATCCACTGTTAATTACCCATTCATCTTTATCCTTAATTTTAGTAGCAAGTGCCTTCTCCTCAGGTACATTCTCTTCTAGTGTCAAACCATCTTCCTTGATAGCAAGAATACCCAATCTTTCTCATTTTCGGATCCATTAGCAGAGTCTTCTGCCAGTTCATTTGAATCAGTAATGCCTTCGTCATCCACTATGTAGCATGATTTGTCTCTGTTTTTATTGAATCTATACTTGTTCTGACATCTAGGGTTAGGTTTAAATGTTCTCTTAACTCTTTCTTCAAATCTTGAATTCCTTTTAGGACATCTAGATGCAAAATGACCAATCTTATTACATGCAAAACACTTAAAAGGTGCTTTTCCTTCATACTTACTTCCTATTGGTCCTTTTGGTACTCTTATAGAAAATAGTGCTTCAAGTTGCTCAAACTCATCATCTTGTCTCTTCATATCTTCTAATTATTTTGCATATAAAGCTCTCCAATCTTGCTTACCAGTTGTAGATGTAGATGCATGAAAAGCAGGTTTGGTCTTCACCGCTCCAGAAGGTCCAAATTCCTCAAGCTCAAAAGAAGATAGTTTCCCAACCAAAGTATCTATGTTGATAGATGTATTAGCCATTATTCTCAAGTCATTAATAAAAGTAGCTTTCATTTTGTAAGTCGGTGGCAGGCCTCTCTGTACTTTAGAAACAATTTCATCTTCCCTCAGAGTTCTAGCACAACATTGAATTCCCATAACAATCTCATTTATCCTTTTCATGAATGCAGTAACCCTTTGATCTTCTTCCATCTTCAAGTTTTTATATCTCACCCAGTAACCATCAAGTTTAGCAATCGTCACTGTAGGGTCACCTTCATTAAGAGTGTACAATTTATCACATATAGCCTTTCTAGATGATTTGTCAATTAGTCTCATTATTTGCTAATTAGAAAGTGCACACAAGAGGGCTTCTCTTGCTCTACCATCATTCTCAATCTCCTTGTCCAGGTTTTTTGGAGGAGGATTACCAGATCATGGATTATAGGTTGTGACACCATTAAGTGTGATCTCCCAAATCTCCTTGCGAAGATATCTCGGATGAGTCTCCATATGAATCATCCATATTATAATTTGTTCCTTCAAGCCTTGGTATATCCCTTCGAAAGATAGCTTCAAAAGAACTGGATGAACTTGAACTATTAGTCACCATAGGATCTTCCTCGAGTGGTTAAGCTTTTTGCAGAGAGGACCAAAGCTCTGATACCAATTGTTAGATAGTTCAGATAATTGGAAGAGAACTGAGAGGGGGGGTGAATCAGTTGTCACAGATTACCGAAAGGTTTAGAAATTTAAAACAACAATACCGGAATAGCAGTTAATTCAATTAAGTATAGACAATAATCATAGAATAAAATCCATCCACACAACACCAAGATTTGTACATGGAAAACCCGGTAAAGGGACAAAACATGGTGGCAATCCTACCCACAGTCAGATAATACTTCTGCAATATTTATGTGAATTTACAATGAAGGAGCCTGCACTTGTCGGAAGGCCAACAACTTAGAGAACACTGCTCATCACCAAAGGAGTCTCACTGACTACATATGAATCTAGACTACAATCCGGAGAAGTTTTGAACTGCAAAAGATAGCATCTCCTATGCCTAAGTACAAATCTAATTAAGCTCAATACTGGAGGACTAAATCCTCTTACAAACCTAATTCAATCTCTAGTGATCGACCAACACCTCTGCCAAAATGATATTACATTATTCACACATTAAATTCCTTGACCATGACCTCTTACATTAACCATGATGATCTACCATGAGATCTTACATCTTATTTATACAAACCCTCGACCATAAACAATCAGTTCGGCCACCAAACAATAAACCAATTACATAATTACAAACCATGTTGAGCTTAGACCAAAACACATAAGATATCCCAGAAATACAACAATAGGTCCTATCCACACATTACATTAATGTCGGTCCATAACCTAGATCAACCAGGACCAAGTATAGGTCCACACGCTTCACCAATGATCTCCAAATGTCAAGTCTCAAGAGAATCCTAGAACTCCATCAGAAGTTGTGCCAACACCAATTATGCAATGCATCAAAGATCTCCACAAAAAACTTTGTCGGTGAAACCTTGGCCGGAACCAGAAACCCATCTTCTAAGTAAGTAGGATAGCATCTAATCACCAGACAAAAACCAACTAACCAAATATGAGTATAAGCATCATGAACAAGCCAATTTCATCACCAGATTATACTAGAGTCAACTAGATCATGTCAAATCCAAGTTAACCAAAAAGTACTCAACCCACCAGGACTAGAAGGATGTCGATAAAGTATCTAGACAGTTAGTGTTGACATCAATGACAAAACATCAATACAACACATAATCAATTCCACCAAATGGCCAACAATTCCTTGACCATGACCTCTTACTTATAACCATGATGATCTACGATGAGATCTTACATCTATATACAAACCCTCGACCATAAACAATCAAGTCAACCACCAGACAATAAACCGATTACATAATTACAAAACATGTCGGCCTTAGACCAAACAAGTAATATCAACACATAAGACATCCCAAAAATACATCAATAGGTCCTATCCACACATTACATTAAAGCCGATCCATAACCTAGATCAACCGGGACCAAGTATAGGTCCACACGCTTCAACAATGATCTTTGACCACCAAGTCTTGAACATGATCATCAACAGCATCCTAAAACTGCATTAGAAGCTTCACCAACACCACTTATGCAATTCATCAAAGATCTCCATCAAAATATCTATCAGTGAATATTGAACACAATGGATCATTGAGAGGGGGTGAATCAATGATTTTAATCTTTTTCTTTCAAAAAGGAAGATACCGGTAAATGAAACAAACTGAGTGTTAACCGACAACATAAATAGTGCCACCAAGGTGCGTGAAAGGATTTGCTAAACTACTAAAATATCTTACAAACAGAGATGCAACACACAACACCAGATATATACGAGGAAAACCTAATGTGGGAAAAACCTCGGTGAGAATAGTTGTTGGAGATCTTTTGCTCCAATCCAGCCTCACAATGAAACTTTGATTACAAAAATTTAGGGCACCAACCCCTGATTTATGAGTGCCTACTCAAAGGAGCACCAACCCCTACACAATTTATAGGTTGCTACCTCAAGGAGCTACAACCCTTGCACTAAGCTACAACTTAGTGAGAAACAATATAAAACTCAGACACACAAATGAAATCATTGTTGTAAATGAAGTTTTGCAACCTTGCAATATCCTGCTCTACCGATTTTAGTCTTGCCAGTCTATTTCCTCTTTTCCTACTCTGCAATTTGACTTTGCTAGTCACCTTTCTCAATCCTCGCTCACACTATCTTCCTCCTTAACTTACCTCGAATCACTCTTTATTAGGCACTGCTTCTGTCGATTTATAATCTCTATGTTCAATGCTCTCTTCACCGGTTTGCTCTGCTTCACTTGTTAATTAACACTTTTCTCTTAAACACTTTTAGTGTATTTCTCTTTGGCTTTCAGACAACAAATTCACTCTTGTATTCTGTTGCAATGGCTCATATGCTCTGTCTTGAACTTCTTCTTTTCAACCCCTAGTTTCCCACTAAAACGTAATTCAAAATTTGAGCACTTAGGGTTTCCATTACCTGACACAATCTTCATGAGATCCAATCCAGGTTGTCTTCGATCGATTACTTGTCCTTCAAGGATGCATATGTACATGGTTTCCATTAACCAACACATATTTGCTGAAAGTAGAAATCTCAAACAAGATCTCCTGCCTTGAAATCTGTCGACACATAAAACGCTTCAGTTGTTTCCTTTTAGAGGTTTTATTGAATCTGATTTCCTTTGCATTGATCCATGGGCCAACTACTCCCTGATCTTCCTCTGTCATTCTTCCTTCCTCAAGATGCAATGGTCAGTTACAATCCCATGATTTGTGGTTGTTTCATTTATATCGACAAACAGTTTCACCAACCATTTCGATGATTGTTTTATCAACCTCTGCCTATTTTCCACCTCGGCTCCACATGGCATCACCATGGTCAAACACTATGCTCACTGACACACAGTCGGTTCAAACTTGAACATTCAGAAAACTCATACTAGTACATACCTTTACCGGTGGGGCATTCTTCTTCTGCTAACTAGCAGTGTATACTACATCGGTGACACACCATTGCTTCAGATGGTTTATGAAAGTTTTAACATTCTGCCTCTTCATCATAAGCAGGAAGCCAAGCTTCAAACAGGTATAAGCTATACTGATTATCACTCCACACATACATGTTGTCTCATTCCAGTGAAGTTACTAATAGTACTTGTCTTTCATCATCCTGATGCATTATTCTTCATACTGCTAGCATTGCCTGCAATACTGGTTGACATCAATGACAACTCAATACCAACAATCTACCCCTTTGGAATTGATGTAAAAATTCCTCTTTTTCCATTACACTCCCCCTTTGACAACAATGGCAAAGGAGACTTTAGACTGACACCAATAATCTCTCCCTTAACAACTTCTACTTAAGTCATTTTCTCCCCCTATGTCAATGTGTCATGATTCAAGACTCCCCCTGAATCATGCATCCTCTCATGCATTAAGTGCTACTAGATGGTGGGACAACTCCCATTTTCTGTCTCAGGTACTCAAAAGGACCCAATGGAAGTGGTTTGGTGAATATGTCAGCTTTCTACTCTCCAGGGGGAACATATTCTACTAGAACCTCCTTGTCTGCTACTTTCTCCCTCAAGAAGTGATACTTGATTGCAATATGTTTTGTTCTTGAGTGCATTACTAGATTCTTGGAGATGTTGATTGTACTTGAATTATCACACTAGATTGGAATAGGTTCTAGTATCTCCACCTGTGTGTCTTTCAGTGTTTGCTTCATCCATAAAACTTGTGAACAACATGTACCAGTTGCTATGTATTCTGCCTCAATAGTAGCTAGTGACACTGAATCTTGCTTCTTACTTTTCCATGATACTAATTGGTCTCCTAAGTAGAAAACACCTCCACTTGTACTTTTTTGGTCATCAATACTTCCTGCCCAATCTGCATCAGTATAAGCCTACAAAGAGAAGCCTCCTTTCTTTGGATACCACAGACCATAACTGATAGTCCCTTGCAGATACCTAAAAAATTCTTCTAACTGCATTTAAGTGGGATTGTTTAGGAGCAGCTTGAAATCTTGCCACCATGCAAACAACTTGTACAATATCCAATCTAGATGTTGTTAAATACAACAGACTGGCAATCATAGACCTATATAGTATTTTCTCAACTTTCAATGATTCATCTAGTTTGCTCAACTTAAAACCGGTAACCATGGGAGTGCTAACCAGTTTGTTGTCCTCCATTTGAAATTTCTTCAGCATGTCTTTTGCATACTTTGCTTGAGAGATGAAGATTCCTTTTTCCTTCTGAGAGATCTGCAAGCCAAGAAAATAGGACAACTCACCCAACATGGACATCTCAAATTCTGTCTTCATTTGATCTCCATTTACCTTGAAATACAAGTTGTTGTTTGCATTCCCTTTTTGAAATCCTTGCTCCTTCATGTATTTATCTAACCAGGAATACCATGCTCTGAGAGCTTGCTCCAAGCCATATAGAGCTTTCTTCAATCGGTATACAAAACTCTCATCTTCATGCAGAAAGTACCCTTCTGGTTGTTCCATATACACCTCTTCTTCAAGATTTCCATTGAGAAAGGAATATTTCACATCCATTTGATACACTTTGTATCCCTTGTAGGCTCAAAAAGCTGAAAACATTCTTATTGCCTCTAACGTAGCCATTAGTGTAAAGGTTTCTTCAAAGTCAATACCTTCAACTTGAGCATACCCTTTGCATACTAACCTTTCTTTATGCTGGAATATCTTACCTTCTTCATTCATCTTGTTTTGGTAGACCCATTTGGTACCTATGACATTATTGTCTGTCGGTCTAGGAACAATTTCCCAAGTCTAATTTTCTCAATTTGTCTCAACTCTTCATCCATGGCATCTACCCACTTTTCACTTTTGCTAGCATCATCAAAAGTTTTAGGCTCTACTTCAATCATGAGATAGAAATTTACCTGCTCACCTTCCTAGACTAATCTCCTTCTGGTCTGCACACCTTCATTCCTATCTCCTATGATCTATTTTTTTGGATGATTTTTCTGCACATACCGGTTGGGAGTTTTGTTTGGTACATCTTCTACTAGTCTGTTGTCAGATTGGTCTTCATATTCCACATTTGACTCATCAAAGTAGGGTGTAGGTGCAGATTGTCCCTTATGTGGATCTTCATCTATTCTTAAATGTACACTCTCAACCACCCTTCTCAATCTCTTGTTGTAGCATTTGTAGGCCTTACTATTGGTTGAATATCCCAAGAAATTCCTTCATCACTCTGAGAATCAAAACTTCCTAATCCATTAGCATCTTTCTTGATGAAGCCTTTACTTCCAAACACTCTAAAGTGTTTGAGTGATGGTTTCCTTTCATTCCATAACTCATAAGGAGTCATTCTACTATTCACCCTTAACTGAATCTGATTTAAAGTGTAGATAATAGTATGAACTTCTTCCTTCTAGTATATATCCGGTATGTTGGCCTCATTCAACATTATCATGGCCATCTCTTTCACTACCCTATTTTTCCTTTCCACCACCCCATTTTGCTGAGGTGTCCTTGCAGTTGAAAACTATCTTCGAATTCCATGTTTCTCACAGTAGTCAAGGAATTCATTTGAAGAAAATTATCCACCCCGGTCAAATCTTAAGCACTTTAACTGGTGTCCACTTTCATTTTCCACCAACTTTCTGAAAATTTTGAGTCTCTCAAATTCTCGAGACTTGTCATGAAGGAAGGTTACCCAATTCATTCTTGAGTAATCATCTATGAACAACATCAAATACCTTTCTCTAGCCAAAGCTCTTGTCTATGTTGTTCCACATAAGTCGGTATGTATCAATTCCAAAGGTCTTGAGGTGTTATATTCTTTTGTTTTAAAACTGACCTTTTCTTTCTTACCTCTGACACATTCATCATAGAATGTACTTGTCAGTTTTATAATCTGAGGTATGTTTCTCACATACCAGTTTTTGCTTATCTTCACCAAATTGTCAAAATTCACATGGCCTAGTCTCCGGTGCCATAACCAACTTTCATCAACCTGTTCCATCATGCACTGGGACTCATAACATTAACTGGTACTCTTCTTTCTTATCTGGCAGCTAGTAGAATCAAATGAGAACTTGTACCCTTTGTCACACATCTGACTTACACTCAACTAGTTATGTTTCAAACCTTCCACATAGTACACATCATGAGCCTTGAGCTTTCCATCAATATTCAGTGTACCCCGACCTTTGATCTTGATGGAAGAGTTGTCACCAAACCGAACTGAACCACCATTCCAATCATCAAGCTTGATAAACTTTTTCTTATCTCCAGTCATGTGATGTGAGCAACCACTATCAACTACCCATAAATTCCTCCTTTCATCATGTAGAGTAGTCTGCATAATCAGGCTAGACTCTATCTTGTTTTTCTCCTTCTCTACCCAAACCAGTTTTGATTCCAACTTTTCATCTGGTGCATCTCTCTTTTGTTTGTCAGTCCTTAGCTTATAGTGCTTTTCTATGTGACCAAAATTTTGACATTTATAGCATTTCACATTAGTGCTAAAAGGTGTACTCAATGCATTCTTGTAGGACATTTGCATGTTACTTCTACATTCATAACTCTTTTAACCAAAATTTTTGCATTTATAACACATTATATTTGTACTTTGTAATGCAAAAAATGAGTTTATACTCTCAAAACTAGGGTTGACATTCATTTTCCTATAGTCTTCCATTCCATGACCAAACTTATTGCACTGATGACAATAACCATGAAAATTTGATACATACTAGTTAGGTTGTCTTGAACCTGCAAACACCTGCCTCGCTGGGGTGCTTCCTCTCATGCTGCTAACCCATGTGAATCCTTCATGATCAATGTCTGCATTTCTCCTTGGATTTGCATGCTGGTGCATTGAATATGGTCTTCAGTTCATTGATTTAGCATACCTATTTGTGTATCAGTTTCTAGCAGCATCTACATATGTATTTTTGCTGGTATCCTTGCCCACTGTGAATGTCTTATTCTTTTCACCTTCCTTTGTAGAAGTGAAGTGAATTTCCTTATCTAACATGTCTTTGCTTTTTGCACTGGTATCTTTTGATTGCTTATGTTTTCTTAGCATCTTGTCCAAAGCTTCAGTGTTGCCTTCATACTTGCTTCTCATTTTTATTTCTTCCTGACTTTTCTCCAAGTCCTTCCGGAGTTTCACTATTTCTACTTCTAGATTCTGATGTTCCTTTTACTTTTCACTCAGACTAGTACTAGTGACTTCACACATCCTCTTGGCCTCCTCCAACTAAAGTTTTAGATTTGCAATAGTTTTTTGAGATTGTTCAAGAGATTGTTCCAGCAATTCTTGTTCTTTAGCTACAACCCTTTTTACCTTCTTCAACTCTCTTCTTGTTTTCTTTAGCTCATCTAAGACACTAATGAGTTCATCTTCAAGATCTACTTCACCTTCTTTCTCTTCCTCTTCTACTTCTTTAGGTACCGATACCTCTTGAGCCATAAAAAAGATTTTTTCTTACTTCATCCTCACTACAATAGTCATCTGAGACACTTTCCTCATCTGTGGTATCATCTTCATGTGTGAAAAGACTCCTTTACTTCTGGTAGCCTTTCCTACCATGTTGGTAGACATTTTTCTTCCTATCCTTACTAAATCATCTACTACCTTTTGATTGATCATCTTCATTCTTGTCACCATAAGGACATTTAGCAGCAAAATGTCCAATCTTTCAACAGTTGAAACATTTTAAGGGAAGCTTGCCTTTATATTTGCCTGAACCTATTTTGAGTCTTCTGAAAAAGTTTTCCATGATGTCATCAGAGTCTTCACCAGTTGCATCATGAGAAAATTCTTCTTTTCCTTTTCTTGATGTCTTGAATGCAACTTCTTTCTTCACAGCATCAGTATCGATAGTCCTCATCTCATAAGCAATTAGGGAGTCATACAACTCATCCATTGTAAATAATTTCAGATCTTTTGCTTCTTCTATTGCTAATACCTTTGTATCATACTTAGATGTAAGAGATCTAAGCACTTTCTTCACTATAGCCTCATCTTTTATTTCTTCTCCAAGCCCTCTAATGGTGTTTGTTGTTTCATCAACCCTTTGGAGATAATCAACAATCTTCTCTTCATCTCTCATCTTTAAGCCCTCAAACTGTGCTCTCAAAGTCTGCAGCTTGGCTTCCTTGACTTTTGCATCGCCTTCAAAAATATTCTATAACTTATTCTAGGTCTCCTTGGTAGAAGAGCAATGCATGACTTTAACAAACTCATTATCAGACAACCCACTAAGAATGGCATTCTTGGCTTTAGCATTGTTCTCATATTCCTTCTTTGCATCTGGATCAGTAGGGGGATTATTAGGAACTATATATCCATTTACAACCGACATCCATATATCACAACCTAGATAGGACAGATAGGTTTCCATTCTTCTACTCCAAAAGGCATAGTTGGTACCATCAAACATAGGAGCTTTTCAAGAGGTTGATGTGTTTCTTGCCATTATGAACACTTGACAGGATCTACCCAAGCTAGAGAATTATTTTGACAAAATAGGGTACCTAAGCTCTAATACCAATTGTTGAACACAATGGATCACTGAGAGGGGGGTGAATCAATGATTTTAATCTTTTTCTTTCAAAATAGAAGATATCGGTAAATGAAACAAACTGAGTGTTAACCGACAGCATAAATAGTGCAACCAAGGTGTGTGAAAGGATTTGCTAAACTACTAAAATATCACATAAATAGAGATGCAACACACAACACCAGATATATATGAGGAAAACCCAATGTGGGGAAAACCTCAGTGAGAATAGCTACTGGAGATCTTCTGCTCGAAACCAGCCTCACAATGAAACTTTGATTACAAAAATTTAGGACACCAACCCCTGATTTATGAGAACCTACTCAAAGGAGCACCAACCCCTACACAATTTATAGGCTGATACCTAAAGGAGCTACAACCCCTGCACTAAGCTACAAATTAGTGAGAAACAATAAAAAACTTAGATACACAAATGAAATCACTGTTACAAATGAAGTTTTGCAACCTTGCAATATCCTGCTCTGTCGATTTCAGTCTTACTGGTATGTTTCCTCTTTTCCTACTCTACAATTTGACTTTGTTGATCACCTTTCTCAATCCTTTCTCACACTATCTTCCTCCTTCTTAACTTGCCTTAAATCACTCTTTATCAGGCATTGGTTTTGCTGATTTATAACCTCTATATTCAATGCTCTCGTCACCAGTTTGCTCTGCATCACCTGTTAATTAACACTTTGCTCCTAAACACTTTTAGTGTATTTCTCTCTAGCTTTTAGACAACAATATCACTCTTGTCTTCTATTGTAGCAACTCATATGCTCAGTCTCGAGCTTCTTCTTTTCAACCCCTGGTTTCCCGCCAAAACGTAATTCAAAATTTGAGCGCTTAGGTTTTCCATTACCTGACACAATCTTCATGAGATCCAACCCAGGTTGTCTTGGATCAATCACCTATCCTTCAAGGATGCATTTGCACATGGTTTCCATTAATCAATGCATATTTTCTTAAAGTAGCGATCTCGAACAAGATCTCCTACCTTGAAATTTGTCAACACATAAAACGCTTTAGTTGTTTCCTTTTTGAGGTTTTTGTGAATCTTATTTCCTTTGCATTGATCGATGCACCAACTACTCCCTGATCTTCCTCTATCATTCTTCCTTCCTCAAGCCACAAAGGTTAGTTACAATCCTGTGATTTGTGGTTATTTCATTTATATTGATAGACAGTTTCACCAACCGTGCTGATGATAGTTTTATCAACCTTTGCCTATTTGCCACCTTGGCTCCACATGGCATCACCATGGTCAATCACTCTACTCACTGACACACAATTGGTTCAGACTTGAACATTCAACAAACTCATACTAGTGCATTCCTTTACTGGTGGGGCCTTCTTCTTCTATTAACCCGCAATGTATACTACACCGGTAACACACCATTGCTTCTAGTGGTTTATGAAAGCTTTAACATTCTGCCTCTTCATCATAAGCGAGTAGCCAAGCTTCAGATAGGTATAAGCTATATCAGTTATCACTCCATGCACATATGTTGTCTCATACCAATTAAGTTACTGATAGTACTTGTCTTTCATCATCCCGATACATTATTCTTCATAATGCTAGCATTGCCTGCAATACTAGTTGACATCAATGACAACTCAATGCCAATAGTGAAACCCTCACCAGAATCAAAAACCAATCTTCTAAGAAAGTGGGATAGTATCCAATCTCCAGACCAAAACCAACTAATCAAATATGAGTATAAGTATCATGAACAAGCCAATTCCATCACCAAATTATATCGGAGGCTACCAGATCATGTCGGATCCAAGTTGACTAGAAACCGCTCATCCTATCGAAACTAGAAGGGTGCTGATAAAGCATCCAAACAACTAGTGTTGGCATCAATGACAAAACATCAATGCAACTCATACTCAATTCAATGAACTGGCCAACAATCTCCCCCTTTGGCATTGATGGCAACACTAGATGTGAAAAACATCTAAGTACCAAGAAATGCCAAACAAGTCTCCCCCTATGGAAGATAGTCAACAAACTCTCACATATAGCTCTGAATATCACTCTTCCTTTATTTTTCACATTAGTACCACTCCCTGTTTGACATCAATCCCAAAAATTTGATAGAAATATCAAAACAAAAATATAAGCCTCTGAATCTCAAAGTTGACTAGTATATCTGATAGTGCATGTTAGACTGATGTCAAACCGCATCAATTAAGTCTCTAGCAGAGGAGCAGAAACTCTCAATCTATCTCTCAGGTATTCAAAATGATTCCTTGGACAAAGGTTAATGTAAATATTTGCAATCTGCTCTTTAATGTTCACATAAACCAGTCTAACTTCATTTGCTTCCACCTTTTCCTTCTAAAAGTTGTACTTGATAGATATGTTCTTTGTTTTAGAATGAAATACCAGATTCTTTGATATATCAATAGCAGTAGAGTTATCATAGTGAATAACTATCGTTGAATCACAATCCACCTTTATATCCTTCAACATTTCCTTCATCCATAAAACTTGTGTACAATTAGTAGTAGCGGCAACATACTCAGCTTCAGTAGTAGATAGAGAACTACATGACTGTTTATTGCTGATCCATGAAACCAACTTCTTTCCAAGAAAGAAGGCTCCACTGGAAGTACTTTTTCGATCATCAACATCTCCAGCCCAATCAGCATTTGTATATGCACATAAAGTAAAGTTTTCATCCTTAGGGTACCACAAGCCATATTTTGATGTACCTTGCAAGTATCTAAAAATCCTTTTCACTGCCATCTCATGATTTTCTCTAGGATCACTCTAAAATCTTGAAATAATACAAACATTCCTAATGCCATGCCTAGTCTGAGTCAAATAAAGCAGAACTCCAATTATATATTTGTATCTTGTATGATTTGTTGGTGCAAAAACATCTTTTCTTTATCAGTTTGTCACTTGTAACCATAGGAGTACTTACCGGTTTAGAATCTCCCATACCAAATTTCTTCAACAATTCCTTAGCATATTTAGTTTGACAGATAAAAATGTCTTTGTCAATCTGAGTAATCTGCAAACCTAATAAAATTTCATCTCACCAATCATAGACATCTCAAATTCTTTCTCCATATTCTTAGAAAATTCTATGCATAACTTATCTTCATCTCCAAACATAATGTCATCAACAAATACTTCAATAATTAGTATGTCATCATTAGTGATTTTATAATATAAATTACTGTCAGCACTGCCCTTAGTAAAACCAAGCTTCAAAAAATATTTATCCAACCTTGCATACCAAGCTCTAGGTGCTTGTTTCAATCCATATAAAGCTTTCCTTAACCTACAAACCATATCTATATGATCTAATAGTAAAAAACCATCAGGTTGCTCAATATAAACTTCCTCATCAAGATTTCCATTCAAAAATGCACATTTAACATCCATCTGATAAACCTTTTAGTTTTTATAAGCAACATAGGCAAGAAATAATCATATAGCTTCAATCCTAGCTACAGGTGCAAAAGTCTCTCCATAATCAATTACTTCCTTCTGAGAATATCCTTTATAAACCAATCTAGCCTTATTCCTTATAACTTGACCATCTTCATTCAATTTATTTCTAAAAACCCATTTAGTTCCAATAACATTTTTATTTTTAGGCCAGGGAACCAAAGTCCATGTGCTATTTTTCTCAATCTAATGTAACTCTTCTTCCATAGCTTTCAACCAATGTTCATCTTTACATGCCTCAATTATTGATATCAGTTCAACTTGTGAAATTAAACATACCTCATTAGTTGCCAGTCTTCTTCTTGTCATCACTCCATTGCTCTTATCCCCAATGATTTGATCTTAAGAATGATTCAATCTCACATACCTAGGAGTCTTCTGAATTTCTATTCCTCTTCCATGTTCTTTAGTTACTGTATAATTCTCTAATGTTTCTAGAGTAACTGGTTCAACTCTCTATTTCGGTAAAGGTTCTATCGGTTTAGATATAATCATTTCTATTGTCGGTTCCTTCTCATAAATTATGATTTGACTTTTGTTCAGCTCATCTACTTTGACATTAGCACTCTCCACAATTCTTTGCAATATCTTGTTATAACATCTATATGCTTTGCTTTCATTAGAATTACCAATGAATATGCCTTCATCATGTCTATGATAAAATTTCCCAATAATATCATCTCTCCTGATATAACATTTACTACCAAAATATCTGAAATACTTAACTGTAGGTGTATTGCCAAACCATAATTCTTAAGGTGTCTTACCGGTTTCTCCTTTGATGTGTACTCTATTGAATGTATAAACCATTGTACTCACTGCTTCTCTCCAGTAGATATGAGGTAGATTAGCTTCCATCATCATTGTTCTAGCAACATCCATAATAGTTTTGTTCTTCTTTTCCACAACTCCATTCTATTGAGGTGTTCGACGAGCAGAAAATTGTCTTCTTATACTATGCTTGTCACAATATTTATTAAACTCATCGGATATGAATCCTCCACAATGATCTAATCTTAAACATTTAATCTTCAATCTTGCTCAGTTTTCACTTTAGCCTTAAAGATTTTAAACTTTTCAAATGCTTCATTTTTTTCTCTTAGAAAAGTAACCCACATTATTCTAGAATAATCATCAATGATTAGCATGACATATCTATCACCATGAAAACTTTTAACTCTAGTAGGGCCACATAAATCAGTATGAATAAGATCAAGAACATAATTTAATTTATCTTATATATTAATAAAAGAGGTACTGACCTATTTACCCATTTGACATTCTTTACATGTATCGAATTATAAGGCTTCATAATCTTAGGTATATCCCTAATAGCCTTAGTTGAACTGATCTTCACAATGCAATCAAAATTCACATGACATAGTGTTTTATGTCATAGCCAACTCTCATCAATCTATGTAATCAAGCATGTTTTCTCACCAGAGTTTAAATGAAATATATTACCTTTTGTTTGTGTACCGGTTGCAATCTACAAGCTAGATCTATTAATGATTTTGCATTTTCCATCCTTGAATTGTAATTGAAATCCCATATCTACCAATTGTCCTACACTCAAAAGATTATGCCTTAAACCTTCAACATAATAAACAATGTCAATATTGTTCTTACCATCCAATGATATATTTCCTTTTCCTTTGATCATACATGTCGTGCCATCTCCAAATCTAACTAGATCACCATCAAATTCTTGCAAAGACAGAAACTTCCTTTTATCTCCAGTCATATGATGTGAACAACCACTGTCAATTACCCATTCATCCTTGTCTTCAATTTTAGTAGCAAGTGCCTTCTCTCATGTACATTCTCTTCCAGTGCTAGATCATCTTCCTTGATAGCCAGGAACACCCATTCCTTCCCATTGCCAGATCCACTAGTAGAGTCTTCTGTCGGTTCATCATTTGAATCAATAATACCTTCCTCATCTGCTATGTAGCATGATTTGTCTTTGTTTTTCTTGTATTTATACTTGTTCCGATATCCATGGTTAGGCCTAAATGATCTTTTAACTCTTTATTCAAATTTTGAATTCCTTTCAGGACATCTAGATGCAAACTAACCAATCTTATTACATGCAAAACATTTAAAAGGTGCTTTTCCTTCATACTTACTTCCTACTGGTCCTTTAGGTACTCTTCTAGAAAATAGTGCTTCAAGTTGCTCAAACTCATCATATTCTCTCTTCATATCTTCTAACTCCTTTACATATAAATCTTTCTAGTCTTGCTTACCGGTTGTAGATGTAGATGCATGAAAAGAAGGTTGGTCTTCATAGCTCCAAAAGGTCCAAATTCCTCAAGCTCAAAAGAAAATAGTTTCCCAACCAAAGTATCTTTGTTGATAGATGTGTTATCCATTGTTCTTAACTCATTGATAGCAGTAGCCTTCATTTTATAAGCTAGCTGTATGGCCATTGGGAGTTTATAAACAATTTCATCTTCACTCAGAGTTCCACCACAATATTGAATTCCCATAACAATCTCATTTACCCTTTCCATGAATGTAGTAATCCTTTCATCTTCTTCCATCTTTAGGTTTTCATATCTCACCTGGTAACAATCAAGTTTAGCAATTTTAACTATAGGGTCACCTTCATTAAGAGTCTCCAACTTATCCCATATAGCCTTTCCAGATGATTTGTCGGTTAATCCCATTATTTGTTGATTAGAAAGTCTGCACAAGAGGGCTTCTCTTTCTCTACAATCATTCTCAATCTCCATGTCTAGGTTTTCCAGAGGAAGATTGCCAGATCCTAGATTATAGGGTGTGAGACTATTCTGTGTGATCTCCCAAATCTTCTTGACAAGATATCTCAGATGAGTCCCCATTTAAATATTCCATACTGTGTAATTTGTTCCATCAAGCCTCAGAATATCCCTTCGAAAGATAGCTCTAGAAGAATTGGATGAACTTGAACTGTTAGTCACCATAGGATCTTCCTCAAGTAGTTAAGATTTTTGCAGAGAGGACCAAAGCTTTGATACTATTTGTTAGAAAGTTTAGAATACCAAAAGACAACTTAGAGGGGGGGTATGAATCAGTTGTCACATATTAAATGAACCATTAGCAATTTAAACTTTAATACCAGAACCCAAAACTTTAATATCAGAATAGCAGATAAACCAATTAAGCATAAACAATAATCACAAAATAAAAGCCATCCACACAACACCAATATTTGTATGTTGAAAACCCGTAAAGGAAAAAACCACGGTGGGAAGCCTACCCACAGTTAGATAATACTTTTGTAGTAAGTATGTTAATTACAATTGAGGGGCCTGCACTTGCAGGAAGGCCAACAACCTAGAGTACACTACTCATCACAAAAGGAGCCTCACTGACTACATATAAATCCAGACTACAATCTGAAGAAGTGTTGAACTGCAAAAGATAGCATCTCCTATGCCTAAGTACAGTTTTAGTTAAGCTCAATACCGGAGGACTAAATCCTCTTAAATAAACCTAGTTCGATCTCCAATGATCGATCAACTTCTATGCCTGAATGATATTACATTATTCGCACATTATATTCCTTGACCATTACCTCTTACATATAATCATGATGATCTACAATGAGATCTTACATCTATATATACAAACCCTCAACCATAAACAATTAGGCTGGCCACTATACAATAAAATGATTACATAATTACAAACCATGTCGGTCTTAGACCAAATAAGTAATATCAACACATAAGACATCCTAGAAATACATCAATAGGTCCAATCCACATGTTACATTAAAGTTGATCCATAACCTAGATCAACCGGGACCAAGTATAGGTCCACATGCTTCAGCAATGATATCCAACCACCAAGTCTTGAAAATGGTCATCAACAGCTTCCTGGAACACCATCAGAAGCTGCACCAACACCACTTATGTAATTCATCAAATATCTCCATCAAAAGCTCTGCCAGTGAAACCCTCATCAAAACAAGAAACCAATCTTCTAAGAAAGAAGGATGGTATCCAATCTCCAGAACAAACCAACTGATCAAATATGAGTACAAGTATCATGAACAAGCCAATTCCATCACCATATTATATTGGAGCCTACTAGATCATGCCGGATCCAAGTTGACTAGAAACCACTCATCCTATTGGGACCAGAAGGGTGTCGATAAAGCATCCAGATAGATAGTTTTGGCGTTAATGAAAAAACATCAATGCAACACATAATCAATTCCATCAAATGGCCAACACAAATATCTTCATCAAAATCTCTATCAGCGATACCCTCATCGGAACTAGAAACCAAGCTTCTAAGCAAACAGGATAGCATCTGATCACTAGACCAAAACCAACTTACTGAATATGAACATGAGTATCATGAATAAGCCAATTCCATAAGCAAACCATATCGAAGCCTACTGGATCATGTCAGATCCAAATCAACCAAAAACCACTCAACCTATCGGGACTAGAAGGGTGTTGGTAAAGCATCCAAACAGCTAGTGTTGGCATCAATGACAAAACATAAATGGAACACATAATCAATTCCTCCAAATAGCCAATAGGGCAGTGATCTCATTAGCCTTGAGCCTAAATATTGTAACCTATTTTTTATATATAGTGGGATATTTCTCATTGTGGTTTTCATGTGTGAATGCTTTTGTGTTTTTTGGTTCTTTATTTTTGCACATGTAGTGAATTGAATGAATGATAATTGAGTGGTTAAATTGGTCAAGTATTAATATATGTCAATTCACACCCCCTCTCAGCATCCAAAAGTGTTCAACAATTGGTATCAGAGAAAGGTTCCTAAAGAAACAATCTAACAGCAGAGGTAAATCTAGGATTTGAACACAATGTTTGAATATGAAGATTTGGATGCTATGGAACAACTTTAATAGGATATTGTTGTAGTTTTAAATCTCAAAGGATAATTAAGAGTTGCTTTTGCTAATATGGATGAAAGTAGAAGAAAGAACAAGAAAGATGAAAAACACATTGGTTATTTGAGAAAGCAAGTTGAGGATGGAGAGAAGACCATTGATGATCTTGAAACAAAGCTACTTATCAAATTTGTATAATGTATAAAACTTGAAGAATAAGTTAACATTTTGAGGAAAGTTTTGAAAGAAGCAAAAGAACAAATTGACAAGGGCTTGAGGCTTAAAGGTGGTAGTGAAATGCTTGATGTGATACTAAGTGCTCAAAATAAAACTAAAGATAAAGGTAGACTTGGTTTTGAAAAAGGTGAAAGATCTACGACTCTCAAAAAAGAGGATAAAGGAAAGGAAAAGGTTAAGGATGAATTAAAGAAGATCAATGAAGATCAATAAGGTTCATTCTAGTCTGAAATAAGAATATTTTTAGGAAGCCTCCTTCTGCTCAAATGAGGTATTCCTCATCTTTTAATGATAATTGTTTCTCATGCAATAAATTTGGACATATAAGTAGTGAATGCAGAAGTCGAATCAAATCATAGTAATTTAATGGTGAATTCTACTCTTCCAATATGTTTTGACATAAGGTAAACAAGTGCAAAAGGAGGATGGTGTGGAATGGATATACAAACTGTGGTAGAAATGCTCAATCTTTCAATAGATATTATTAGCCATGCAGCAAATATGGTCAAAAAGTATTTGAGTGTAGGTATAATGTTAGGAGGAATGGAAATGGTTTGCAACTATTTTTGGCATCTTATAACTATACTAAATCGAGACATATTGCTAGGTTTTGCATAGGAAAGAATGGGAAGACTCTTGGTCTGATAAAGAAGATTGATGCCAATGAAGAAAAGGAGAATATGAAGATGACATGGGTGAAGAAATCTAATGAGAATATAGAAGGAAAGGAAGTGATGGATCTATACCTATAGAGGGTGCATATGCTTCCTCTAGAAACTAGACAATATCCATTGTTTGAGGGGGAGAATTGATTGAAGGTCTTATAAACCTCCTTGCAGTTTGGATGTTGAATTATTTTCAGCATGGTAGATATTTTGAAGGTATTTCTGGAGCATTTTGGATATTTGTATTGGTTTGCAAAGATGATTGTGATTACTGGCAAAACAGAGGATCATCTTTTTGATGTGTAATGGTAAAAACCCCAAGTAGGTGGATGCAAAAGAAAAAATATTTTTTGAATTCATTTTGATAACTTGTGATCTTATGAATTTGAGAGTTATTTAGTGTGAAAGAGTTTTTTAGTACGACGGTATGATTCAAGGCTTTTTTGTAAATCCTACGTTATCTATTTCAGTTTGTGTGGTGAGAAATGGATACACTATTTTTTGTTGATCCATCTTTGAAGCCATGACTTATATTCAAGCCTTATCCATTTTTGGTAATGGTGAGTGAAAAGGAAGGAGCTTTCTCAAGGGTTCATTAGACATAGTTTACATTGAATATGTTAGGTCTTATATTCATATGCCCCTAACAAAGGTAAGTTGTGTAAATTTTCATGACTTGTAGAAGTAGTTAGTAGAGGATGATTTTATGACATAAAAACCTTTGTATAAGAACATTCTAGATCTAGGTTTGAACATCTAGAAATATTTCCCTAAATTCAACTACGAGCATCATGGATACAGATTATCCTGAGTCAAATTCATGGTGATGTGATGTATCTTGATCAGCCTCAGAGAACCATGAAGGATGCCATTAGGGCCTTGATTAGGTTGTGTTGTACCAACACTATCTCAATGATGAAGATGGTAAAGAACAAGATAGTTGCACAATTCACTAGTTCAGTATCTAAGAAGAGATCAATGATAGTAGAAGATATAGTTGATCTATGTTATAGGTATATTATAAAGGGAGTGGTGTCTAAGGTTTGTGAACTAAGAGGGTTCTACCACCACTACTTCTTGTATCTATGTTGCATATTAGATGGTAGTTCAAGGTGAAAAGTTTGATCTATGTGAACTTTTGAGACAATAATTGATAGACAACCTTGAGAAGACCAAGAGTGAAAAGTATACATTCAATTATTGTTCTCTAATCATATATTTGGCTTTCATGATGAATGAGCTTCTGAGTATAGGGAATAATGTGTGGGACAAGTTTCGTCCTATTTGAGTGTATATCAAATAACATATTAGGAGCTTTAACAATGATGTGAATATGTATAACAGGAAATATTGGGGTTCATTTAAAAGTTTTTAAAACAAGATGCAAGCTAGATGGAGGATCCTTGGTCAATTGGTTATGAAATACAAGAGTGAAATTACATTTCTAGTGAGTAGAGACAACTATTATATAAAGATTGTTGATCCAAGGACTTCATGGTTCCCTGATTTACCTTATGAGGTATCTTTGAAAGAGGTTGAAAAGAGTATTAACATTTTAATTAATTTGCAGGTTGATTCAAATGAAGAGAGTTTTGGAATTGATGTAGAGATCTTAAACAAAATAATCAAGGAGAAGGTTGATAAAGGACATCCAAAGAGAATAGAGAATCTCTATCAAAAATTAAATCTACCTACAATTGAAGAAGCATTTGGGAAGTAGGAATTAAGGAGGACTAGATCACTTTCTACCTCTCCTCTCATGAATATTGGTTCCTCTAGAACCCCAACTATATTTGTGATAAGTGAAAAGAGAGGACCAATACCTAAATAGAAGGATACAAGAGGAAATAAAGGTCCAAAGCATGTGGTTGAGGAAGTTGAGAAAGGAAAGTTTGTATTCAGGAAGAGGTCCACAAGGACAAAGATCAATATTAAATATGATGAGAGTGAAGAGGACAAGGTGGCCTCTCTGGCATAGACTCCAGCCAAGAAGAGGAAGCAAGTGAAGAAGAAAGAACTTGTGAAGAAGAAGACAAGTACACCTTTGGTTGATTATAATTATCAATTGCTTGACCTTCATAGTCTGATAAATTTTATTTATGTACATAATTATTTGATGTGATTGTCAAGTTATATGTTGATTCCCCTCTATATGATAGGGAGAAGATTGAAAAGGATATAATCAAATATTGATCACTTTTGATAAGACTATTATTGATATTGCTAACAAGATGACCAAGGAACTATTAGAGGTAATGATAGCAAGAAAGAGAGATGTAGTGATGGAGTCTAATATGAGGACATGGACATTGGACATGGTATGCAACCCTCTATCTAAGGAGGATAGAACCAAATTGTCTAGGCACTTAATACAAGATTTAGAAGTAAAGAAAACGTAAATTTCATAATGGGAATAGATCTGGATGACTTTCAAAAGATGTTTAGATAGACTAAAGATGTTACAATTGAAGTTGCACAAGATCTGAAAAGGAATTTATCTTCTCCTCTAGAGAAAACAAACACTAGAATTGGTCCAAAAGGTAGTTCGCATGACACAAGCAGGAGTGGAGCTAATCTTGAAAATAAAATAGAGTTGAGGACTACTGAAGATGTAGGTTTGGGAACTAGTCTAGGTGACTAGATGTATATTTATGAGGCTATAGAGAATGTTATAGAAGAGTAAAAAAATATAGAGGAGGAGTAGACAGAAGAGAGGGAGAAGACAAAAGAAAAGGAGAAGACATAAGAGAGCAAGGAGAATCCAGTGAAAGAGAAGAGAATAGAGAAAGACAGGAGCAATTCTGGTGGAGAATCTTTTGCACCCTCTAGAGATTCAATATCAAAATATTACAATTACAAATGAATTTTATAGTACTAGTGGTTACTATTGTGGTATTAGGTACTTATGTCCCAAGGTCAAATGGACCTTAGTCAGTTGTCACTCCTTAACATGTTATATTTGGGGGATGTTCTCCATCACATAGCATGAAAGAAATTTATCATATCTCAAGTTGAATGCATAGAACTAATCGATGATAAAATGAAGTTCCTTCATGAGAAACTTCCAAATGTTATGCTAGATGAATCTTTGAGTCATGTGAAGCAGTTCTATGTGTTTTTTAATGGCTTAAGAGAATCATTCTTCTAACTTCGAAGCAACAATTTTGAAGGATGTAGAGAAGAGAGTAGAAGAGAAGAGGGTAAAGGAATGTGTAGATGGGTATGTAGCTGCACACACCCTATTGAAAGATAGTATGGATGTGTTTGAAAAGACTATGGACATTGATGTAGTGGTTGTGTAGCAGTTTTGTCATAAATGGTTGGTATCCACTAAGGAGACAAGAGATCAAATGGATATTGTAGAGGCACAAATTATACAACTTTCTAGTACAGAAGATTTGAAGAAAGATGTTGATAAAAATGGTAGAGCTCAATTGGAGAATTCATACCAAAATTTGAATAAACTAAATAATCAAAGGGAGGAGATAAGGAAATAATTTGGTTTCTAAAAGATGCAGTTGATTTGAAGCTCACTAGTATGGTGAAGTTTCTTGAAGACTCTCAAAAGATAGAAAAGTCAACAACATTTCTAGATAGTTGCAAAGAGGCAGAGGACCTTCTATTTAAGATTGAGTGTCAATGAGTATCTTTGGCCTCTATGAGAGAAGAATGCAAAACTGTCTAGTTGCAGCTTAAGGTCATTCATAAAGGCATTATGTCTCCATCTCTACAAGGTGCATAAGATGTTGTCAGTAAGAAAAAGAATTCTTGTATATATGCTGATAGGTAGATGATGATTGGAGTATATAGTTTCATTTGCATTGCATTTTTTGAGTTGTTGTAGAAAGAGGGAGTTGTGTTGTACTTTTGTAGTTTGAGTTTGTGTTGAGGAGACACCCTTTGTCCATGATGTCAAAGGGGGGGTAAGTTTTGGATTTGTAAAAAGTGTTGACATCGATGAAGAAAGGGGAGATTGTTGCAAATATGATTTCTTGTTGTTATTGATTTCAAACTGGTTGATTTGGATATGTCACTTGTTGATATCTTTGGTCCAAATGTGATATAGAGTAGTACAAAAACAATGGATTAGTTCAATAGCCATGCCGATGGTTGGAGATTGATTTTAGTCACTTCATATGGTATATCAAGTTGTAATACAACTTTGTTGAAGCTTTAGAGATGATCTTAGTGGTCTATAGTTGGAGTTGGTTAAGCATGACTATTTTGGCGAACAATCTAACAAAGTTCATTCAAATTTTGGTCGGCTTTATTGCACATGTGTTTCATCAGTTCTTGTGGTTGAAGTGTGATTTTGGTGGATGCAAATGCATGATATAATCTATTTTTTAATTTTCAAATGGTCTATAGATGGAGTTATATGAATCCAATTTTAGGTTTGTACATTGACAATGTACACAAATGTGCTTCATTCCTTTGCCTGTAAGTATTTTGGTGATGTGGTTTAATGATTTGGATTTGTTTATATTAGGTGATACTATGTTTAAGAGCATCTGAAAGTTATTTTGGTGGTCTCCATTGTAATTTGAGTAAGTTGAGTTGGTGTGCCTTAACTATTTTATCATTTGGAGCCGACCTATAATGTTTTGGTCCATGCAATAGTGTGAAGAATTATAAGAGTTTTTTTAGAATGCTTTGGAAGGTGTTCTAACATGGTGTGATGACTCACATGTTTCATTTGCCTTCTGCATTTTCTTGAATATTAATTTTGGGTTGATTGTTTTGATCCTATGCATTACATCATAGTAGGACAACCTAATTGGTGTTATTTTTATTGTAAATGGTATATAAGTGATTGTATAATTTTGGAGATATAAGCATGTGTTGTGTGCGGTGTGTGAACTATATGTGAAGTTTTTCAAAGGTTCACAAATACAGTAGAGCAGTACTGAAGGTAGTTTTAGATGTGTATTAACAGTGAACTTTAATTAGCATATCAAAGGATGTGATTCTTAGCAGTTCAATCATTTTGATCTTAGATACGTTGTATATTGCACTGAAGAAGTGATATTTGGTGTCTAAAAGTATTTTATGTATCTTGTCGTGAGGTTGCCTTAGTCTTGCAAGTCCACATCAGTGGTAGTGAACTCCTTGGCTTTTAGCCTAAACATTGTATACTATTTTTTTATATAGTGAAATAGTTCTCACCATGGGTTTTCCCTCATTGGGTTTTCCACATAAAATCTTGGTGTTCATATGTGAATTCTTTTGTGTTCTTTATTTTTTTATTGTAAATGGAATGAATGATAATTCAGTGGTTAAATTGGTCAAGTTCTAATATATGTTGATTCACTTCCCCCTTCCCTCTCAACATCCATAAGTGTTCAACACCTACATTAGAGGATTTTTATGTGATCTTATCATATTGTTTATTTTTGTTTCTAGACTCCTTCACATGTCCTCTTTTCCCACAATTTCAACACTTTAACTCTTTTCTTATTTCTAGGAGTCTTAGAATGACCTTTATACTTATCCTTTGGCCTTTGTCTCCTTTTGACCCTCTTTCCTAAGTCATACCCCTAACAATGAGAGCATCATCCAAGTTATCCATATATTTTATCCTATTTTTTTGTGCCAACAAAGTTACAACAAATTCATCCATCTTTGGATCTTCAAGGTCAGTAGTGATAGCAAGAATGAATTTTTCGCAAGACTAAAGAACAAAGAAGCATAATGCATTTTTTTTCTTCATCAACCCTAACATCTATTGAGACTAGTTGACTCAAAATCAAATTAAACAAAATTACATGCTCAATAATACATTCACCTTCCTTCATCTGAAGAGAAAAGAATTTTGTTTTTGTTTTGAAGTATAGTTTACTAACAAGGTTCTTTCCTTAGTAAATCTAGCCCAAATATTCACAAATAAAACACAGCTCTTCTTTAGACACGTTCGAGAGGACATAATCTGCAAGACATAATGAAATAGTAAATTGTGTCGTTTTGTCCATCTTCTCCCATTCACCTCAATTGTTTTTTTCAAGTTTGTTTTCTTCTTTTGCAACCACCCATTGATCTATTTCTTACATGAACTTTCTTGTCAACCTCACCCAAATAGTTACTTAAAGAGATGCTTAGTTTCATATATAAGTAAACACTTATCTCTTTCAAAAGGTAGATAGAGAGGGGTATGAATGAAGACATAAAAGAAGAATGTACTAGATGTAATAGAAGTGAATGAGAAATTTTGTAATCTAAAATATATGATCTATAATTTTATGAGTTATTTAATTATAGAAAAGCTTTTCTCAAATATTGTTCGATGTTTTTTCTTTATGATTATTATGGTACTAGTAGTTGCATGACCTCAAAGAAGCCCATCACTTTTCCTTGTGTGAGATTTGTGTGACAACATCAGTCTAACAAAAGTTATAAATTTGTATGGTAAAATATATCCTTGTGTTGTTTATCATTATCATTATCATTGTATTTCATTTGAGACTCTTCTCATCATGAGTACACACTCTTTATCATCATCATATTACTATTATCAAGGTGGTAACACTTTTATTAAGGTGATCCCTTGCAGAACATAACTCCCTTTCCTCTTTCCATTTTTTTGGTGTCTAGAGTTAATTGGTGAAATAAAAATTCAACATCTCAAGTCCTTTGGAGAATGCTAAAGCCCTATCTGTTGTCTTTCATAGTTCATCAAACATAGACTAGATTATTCTATTTTTTTCTCAAGGATATTCTTGAATATTATTTTTTTATTGTTTTGAATCACAAGTCTACAAATTATTTTTCCACCCCTTATTTACTATCTCACTTACGAAACTTAGTTAGTTATCTTACGCGCTTGGTTCGTATCGCAAAGGCAGTAGTAGAGTGCCCCCCTCAACTCTACACTCAATTAGCAACTAGGGACATTCATCCGGAATTGGTGGATTCATACAGATAGAGAACCCTAATTTTTTATGTACCTTTTAGACTTTTGTGCAGTGCATTGGTGTCTATGTGATGTACTACCATCCCTAATTGTTTTCCCTAATATTCTATGCTAGGTTCCTCTCTATGTCATATTTTTAGATTTGATATCTATTTTTGTCTATCTATTTAGTAGCTTTTGTATATTGTTAATTTTATCCAATTTGATCATATTATCATAGTTCATTGCATCATTGATCAATCCTTGCAATTAAAAAATATTGCCAAACTTACCAACTAGCTTGGCTCTTCCTTGAGGTCAACAAATGAGCATAACCTTTTGATTGGATTTGTGTTTGAATTTTTGGTTGGAAAGATTGATTTAGATTTGCATTTAGTCTAGCTCATGTCCCTTTGCTAAATCAAACACTCAATATCATATTTTTTAAATTGATTTTATTTATTTATTGAGACATAAATATAGAGTGTGATTTGTAACATGTAATGATTCCATGTGTTTATTATAGTTGTTGTATATCTAGTAGATCGATTCTTAAGACCACTTAGACATAATATATTTAGTTGAGCATTTTATTATAGTTCATATTTTGGTAGTTGAGATCTATAGGTTTCTTTTTAGGTGCACATGTTAGTTCAAATCAAAAATATTAAGATCAATTCATCATGCACAAAAATCTAATTGAAGGGAAAAACACAACCAATAATTGTTTTTGACAAATACTTGTTAAGTCATCTATATTGCATGACATGGTTGAACCATTGCATGCACTAGGTGGTATTGCATATGCAACACCTTATTCATCATGTTGTTCAAGATTGAAGAAGGAAGCATCATCTACAAAACCCTCTAATTGACCAGATTCCTTTTAAAACCTAATGCTATTATACTTATGAATGGGACATACTATTTTACTAAGAGATTTTTTAATTTATTTCATATGAGCTCATAATATTTAGTTGGTGACTATTGAAGTTTAAATAACTAACCCTTGGGATTTAACCATACTTAAGATGTTGGCAAAACTCAATAATTGCCTAGGTAAGAAAGATTCATTTTTCTAATAGATTTGAAAGATAGATGTTGTATATCATTTTTGTTGAAGCGCCGATCTACTATTCCCTAAAGACTTCAACTCTCATGATTATATCTTATGGGTATGTCAAATCATTTGAGCCGTTTATATGAAATGAAAAAAGCATGTCCTAAATATCTATTCCATGTTGACTAATTCAAAAGAATATAATTACATATACTTTCCTATAATCAAGTAGGAGATTTGCCACAATTTTAATTCATTTATTTCTTTTCTTTTCTTTTATTTTAAAAAACCATAATTATATATATATATATATATATATATATATATATATATATATATATATATATATATATATATATATATATATATATATATATATCACAAAATATCAATTATTTGTTTCTTACATCTTCTACTCTTCCTTCTTGTTTAAAATTCTATTGGATACCATTCAAATTAGAGGACCATTTCTTAGCATCTCCCATGCCAAATCTATTTTTTATGGATTGTGCAGATGTTTGATAATTCAAAAGTTTTATAGAGTGTAATACAATACTCCAAAAGTTTTGAGATTTTTCATCAATATCAAGATCAACACTACCATGTTTTTCTATTATGTAGATGTTTGACAATTCAAAAGTTTAATAGAGTATAATATAATTGCATTTAGAAACTCTAAGAGTTTTGAGATTCTCTGCCAATATCAAGATCAATACCACCATCTTTTTCTATTGTGTAGATGTTTGACAATTCAAAAGTTTTATAAAGTGTGATATAAGACTCCAAAAAAATTGAGATTCTGTATAAAAACTAAGATGAACACCACTATATTTTTCTAATCCAACCAATTTAGTTGGTTCCATTTTCAAAACCATAATATTCTATCACTTTCCTAAGTTAAGAGTGTATGGAGGAACAATAGAATGTTTAGGAAGAAGGTTTCCTCCTTGTCGGATGTACTTTTCTGCATTGAGAAATCCATTTTTGAATTTGCTTTGATTTTTATTTATAAGGGTCCGAGTTCTAGATGTACTTTCACCTCTTGGGATAGCTGGATTATGAGGCATTGGTCGGCTTTGCATTTACTTCCTTGTCGGGGGGCTATTTCTAGGAAAATGATTTCTACAATTAATAGGAAAGAG